>NC_140991.1:38094903-38172403 GCF_052327205.1 Somniosus microcephalus | reverse complement strand
TGTCTATGTCTGTGTATCTGTTTTCCCGCTCCCGCACTAACGGCAGGCTGCAGGATTAGGCCCCGCCCACACACGCCATGAAATGCCCCCCGTGACGCACCGCGCTTCCCCCATAGGATTGATCAGCCATCACGTCACTCAACGCTAATGAGCGGATTTTGTCCATTTTTTGAGAGAGACAGAGAGAGGGAAGGAGAGAGAGACAGAGAGAGAGAGGGAAGGAGAGAGAGACAGAGAGGGAAGGAGAGAGAGACAGAGAGGGAAGGAGAGAGAGACAGAGAGAGAGGGGGAAGGAGAGAGAGAGACAGAGAGGGAAGGAGAGAGAGACAGAGAGGGAAGGAGAGAGAGACAGAGAGAGAGGGGGAAGGAGAGAGAGAGACAGAGAGGGAAGGAGAGAGAGAGAGAGGGAAGGAGAGAGAGAGAGAGAGTGAAGGAGAGAGAGAGAGGGAAGGAGAGAGAGAGAGAGAGGGAAGGAGAGAGAGAGGGAAGGAGAGAGAGAGAGAGAGGGAAGGAGAGAGAGACAGAGAGAGAGAGGGAAGGAGAGAGAGAGAGAGAGGGAAGGAGAGAGAGAGAGAGGGAAGGAGAGAGAGAGAGAGAGAGAGGGAAGGAGAGAGAGAGAGAGAGAGGCCCGGAGTCCCCGTGTGCGGCGTAGCGCCTGAGGCCGGGCCCGAGACACCCCAGCTGAGCTCGTGCTTGAGGGCCGGCCCGAGTCACCCGAGCTGAGCTGCCGCTCCGGACCGCCGCCCAACGTCAACAACAAACACCATCCTCACCTGTCACAATTAGCCGCAGCTTGCTTTTCGCTGGGCGGGGAGGTAGGAGGGAATGGCGCCTGATGGCCGCGAGGGTGTACTCCTGCTTCGGGAGAGAGAGAGAGGGAGGGGGGGAAGGAGAGAGAGAGAGAGGGGGGGGGGAATGGAGAGAGAGAGAGAGAGAAATTCCTGAATCAATACTAACGAATGAACAATTTCCTCACTTCCATTACCATTTTTTTAGCTTCAGGCCCGGCCGGTCTTTAATGGCCGCCACTCACCTCACTAACGGCAGTTTGAAGGATTAGGCACCACCCACAAATGCCATGAAACGCCCCCCGTGACGCAGCGTGCGGATTGGTCAACCGTCACGTCACTCAACGCTAATGAGCGGTAGGATTGGTCAACTGCTAATGAGCGGATTTTTTCCATTTTTTGAACGTTTTTGTCTACTGTCCGAACAATTTTTGTCTGACCAAAAAGTAAATACACCTATGACACTCCCCTAATGATAAGCTTTCTTTTGATATAATATATGTGTAGGTACGCTCTATAACTTTTGAGTGATGCCCGGACATACAGACAGACAGACACACAGACGGACGGATCCTTTTATATATATTGATAGATATATATATTTATCTTTTCAAATTACTCTTAAAATGCATTCATCGTTTATTTAACTGTTCTTCTTTAATCTAGAACTTGCAAAAATCTCGCCCGATCTAAGCTTGTTTTGTATATTAATTATATATTAAACAAACTTATGATGGGCCAGATGTTTGCAAGGACTGGATTAAAGAAGAACAGATGAATAAACTATGAATGCATTTTAAGAGTACTTTGCAGGGAACAGCTACAGCAGAAAACATCGTCGGGCTGTCGAACCAAATTAAGCCGCATGCGTTTTGACCGATCTTGACGATAAAGCAATACAAGTTATTCCCTGTTATATAATGTCATGGTTCATTTACTGACGTGCAATTGGCTGAAGGGTGTGCTTTATCAGACAATTATATCAAATCCCACACTGGCACATTTATGAAGGCGCAACTTTTTAAAACAAAAAGTACGAATTGGCGTTGACTGCTCTGGGATATGTAATACCAGGGCAAAAAGTGAATCCGAAAGTGCTTTGGTCATGTCGTTAATAAAAAATTGAAGTCCATGCTTCAGAACACAGCTTTACCTGTGCCTGACCCCCTAATAACATTATGATTTATCATTGAATTCTGAGTTGACCTAAAGTAGGGCTCTGATAGGATGGGGATTTTGATGAGGTTTTTCGTAGACCTATGATTTCAGGTTCTTTCACTCAACAACAACTTGTATTCATATAGCGCCTTTAACGTAGTAAAACGTCCCAAGGTGCTGCACAAGAGTATTAAAAGACAAAAAAAATTTGACACCGAGCCACATAAGGAGAAATTAGGGCAGGTGACCAAACGCTTGGTCAAAGAGGTAGGTTTTAAGGAGCGTCTTAAAGGAGGAAAGAGTGGTAGAGAGGCGGAGAGGTTTAGTCAGGGAATTCCAGAGCTTAGGGCCTGGACAGCTGAAGGCACAGCCACCAATTGATGTATTCTCATATAGCTGTTTAGACTTCAGCCTGTAACTCACTCCTGAATATCCATTATTCTGCACATGCACCACCCAAAATTCTTGATTAAATTCCAGCCTGTATCTCACCCCCAGGTATCTGATTTTTTATTTATAAATTATCCCACACCTTGATGAAATTCCACTCTGTAATTCGTTCTCAGGTATCTGACATTTTATACATGAACTACCCAAACACCGCGATTAGATTCCAAACTTTAACTCTTTATTACAAGAGGATTTGAGTATAAGAGTAAAGACGTCTTACTGCAATTATATAGGGCCCTGGAGTACTGTGTACAGTTTTGGTCTCCTTACTTAAGGAAGGATATACTTGCCATAGAGAGAGTGCAACGGAAGTTTGCCAAACTGGTTCCTGGGATGGGGGGATTGTCCTATGAGGAGAGATTGAGTAGACTAGGCCTATATTCTCTAGAGTTTAGAAGAATGAGAGGTGATCTCATTGAAACATACAAAATTCTTACAGGGCTTGACAGGGTAGATGCAGGGAGGGTGTTTCCCCTGGCTGGGGAGTCCAGAACCAGGGGTCACAGTTTCAGAATAAGGGGTCGGCCATTTAGGACTGAGATGAGGAGAAATTTCTTCACTCAGTGGGTGGTGAATCTTTGGAATTCTCTGCTGCAGAGGGCTGTGGAGGCTCAGTCATTGAGTATATTCAAGACAGAGATCGATAAATTTTTGAATATTAAGGGAATCAAGGGATATGGGGATAGTACAGGAAAGTGGAGATGAGGTAGAAGATCAGCCATGATCTTACTGAATGGCAGAGCAGGCTCGAAGGGCTGAATGGCCTACTCCTGTTCCTATTTCTTATGTTCTTATGTAACTCATTCCCGGGTATCTGTTATTCTATATATACCCATCTCAGTGCCTTTGTTCGATTCCAGCTGTAACTCACTCCCAGGTATCTTTTTTTCTCCATATAAACCATCCAAAACCCTCGATTAGATTCCAGCCTGCAACTCACTCCTGGATAGCCATTATTCTATGTACGAACCACTTGAATCCTTTGATGAGATTCCAACTTTTAGCTTTCTTCAGGGTATCTGTTATTTATATATAAACGAGCGGAACCCCTCCGTTAGACTGCAGCCTGTAACTCACCCTTGAGCAACTGCAATCCAATCTCATCAGTTACCCGCCAGGCAGGTTAGACTAAAATTACTCTCAGTGTAATTGACAGAGGTTTACTGCACTACATAGTTTTGGAGTCACTCACTTGCATTGTTACATGAAGCACTGCAATGAATCAGTAACGTTAAAGCACTCACTTTATATTGAAAAATATGCCACGTATAAAAAGCAACTGCATCATGTTGCAAGCAGTAAAACATTTAATCCAAAATATTCACTCTAAGATCACGGCCTAGAAATTGGGTTTTGGCTTAGCCAGGGCTTTAGCGCCGGAAGTTAGTGCCGGCGCTAAGTCCCCCTGCGCGTGCCAAAAATTCAGTAGCGCCGCGCCCAAACGGCTGCCGGCGCTACTGAAGGGTCTTAGCGCCTGGAAAAGGGCGCTAACTGCCGTTTAGCGCCGCAATTCCGGCGCTGCGGCACCCGATGCGGTGCGGCAGGCTGGGGAAGTGCAGGCCTCCTCCTTCCGTTAAGGAGGAGCTGCCTGCACCCGGCCGCGGTCCGCGCAAATCTGTTTAAAAATGAGCCCGGCACCTCGGACAAGTGCCGGGCTTGCATCTGTTCCGGGGGGGTGGGGGGGGAGAAGTCCGGGGAGGGAGCTGCGGGCAGGCGGCCGGCGGGAAAGCGGCCGGCCACCGCGGGGCCTTTAATGCGCCGGCGCAAACACATGTTGGACTCTGTTGCCAGAGTCTTAGTTGCGGCTGCCACGGGCGAGGCGGCCGCAACTGAATTTCGGCGCTGGGGCCCGTCGGCATGGCAACCGGGACGCTGCGCACACCGATGACGTCATCGGTGCCGGCGCAGCGCTACCGGTGCAACGCCGCTTTCGGGCCCCAGGGAATTTTTCAACTGGCCATAACTCTGGCGCTAGTCCCTCTAGCGCCTCAAAAGCGGCGCTAAGGCTAGTGAATTTCTAGGCCCACATATCTTTACCCTAAGCAGTAATGGACTCAAAGGTGTTTATTCATCTTGGTCCAAATGAGTATTAACCTTGGTTCAAGAAGTTAGCTACATTGCAACGGAATGAATTATTTCTTAATTTTTTAATTATTCGTTCCTGGGATGTGGGCATCGCTGGCAAGGCCAGTATTTATTGCCCATCCCTATTCGCCCCTTGAAAAGGTGGTGGTGAGCCGTCTTCTTGAACCGCTGCAGTCCGTGTGGTGAAGGTACTGCCACAGTGCTGTTAGGGAGGGAGTTCCAGGATTTTGACCCAGCGACGATGAAGGATCGGCGATACACTTCCAAGTCAGGATGTTGTGTGACTTGGAGGGGAACTTGGAGGTGGTGGTGTTCCCATGCGACTGCTGCCCTTGTCCTTCTAGGTGGTTGAGGTCGCGGGTTTGGGAGGTGGTGCCGAAGAAACCTTGGCGAGTTGCTGCAGTGCATCTTATAGATGGTACACACTGCAGCCATGGTACACCGGTGGTGGATGGAGTGAATGTTTAAGGTGGTGGATGGGTTGCCAATCAAGTGGGCTGTTTTATCATGGATGGTGCTGAGCTTCTTGAGTGTTGTTGGAGCTGCACGCAACCAGACAAGTGGAGAGTATTCCATCACACTCCTGACTTGTGCCTTGTAGATGGTGGAAAGGCTTTGGGGAGTCAGGAAGTGAGGCACTCGCCACAGAATACCCAGCCTCTGACCTGCTCTTGTTGCCATAGTATTTATGTGGCTGGTTCAGTTAAGTTTCTGGTCAATGGTGTCCCCCAGGATGTTGATGGTGGGGGTTTCAGCGATGGTAATGTTGTTGAATATCAAGGGGCGGTAGGTAGGCGCTCGCTTTTTGGAGATAGTCATTGCCTGGCATTTGTGTGGCACGAAAGTTACTTGCCACTTATCAGCCCAAGCCTGAATGTCATCCAGGTCTTGCTGCATGCAGGCACGGACTGCTTCATTATCTGAGGAGTTGCGAATGGCACTGAACACTGCGGATTCATCAGCGAACATCCCCACTTCTGACCTTATGATGGAGGGAAGGTCATTGATGAAGCAGCTGAAGATGACTGGGCCTAGGACAATTGTATCTGTCCATTTAACAATTGGCTATATTATAGCTCAACAGCAGGAGAAAGGTTGGGGCTAATTTTGGCTTTGGGCAGGAGTGTAAAACAGACGCTATCGATTCAGCCACCTGTCGCAGATCTCTCCCTCGTCCGAGTCAATGGCCTGGATTTTGCGGTGGGTATGGTGGCATGCTGTCAGAGAATGCGCTAAATCCCAAACTTGCGGTCTGTCGACGTATGCGTTGACAGGCCATCCGCATGGCCCACGAGAAAGCGATTGCTGGCGAGGAGTTAGGCTATTTGCCCACCGACTGTACAGCAATTGCATATGAAATGTTACGGTTGATGCAAGCAGGCGCAGGGCCTGTTGGCACAGCGCAAGTGGATACCTCAGGCATGATTTAAACATTTTCATCTCGAAAATCAGATCGTTTAACTGTATCAAATGTGTTTTTCTTGTGTATGCAAAAATTTGAGTTTCAATGCTATCGATAAAATTATCAGCAAATTTCAATTTTTAGTGAAGTTGGTGGGATGAAGCTAACTAGGAATTAAATTCCCATCCTGTAAATTGTAATTAAATCAGATTACGAGATTCCATTAAATCTGATTACGGGATTCCATTAATTCTGATTACGGGATTCCCTTCTGAAATATGTAAAATCGAATTCTGTTTTCTGATTGGAGGACCAGGCCACACGATCCAGGTATGTTTCCACACAGGCTGCGTCCCTGGGATCCATGGGCCATTACACTGCCCTCCAACACGTAGTGTCAGACTGCAAATTTTCACAGGACGGCCGCCATCAGGTAGGTTCGTATTCTTTTCACAGACGACTGCAATTTTTGGCCCATTGTAAGTGAAAATTGCGAGAGACGTGTATCGAGTGGCTGAATCCATATTGCCCATTTTACACTCCCGCCAAAAGTTACCATCCCCCCTCCCCACCGCTCCCACCCCTTCGTTGCGCCTTGCCTGCAATTTCTGCGGGGGTTCACCTGATCTACTTTGGCGGAAGATCGACAGAATCCCCGCGGAAATGACCACAAAAAAAAACTACCCATTTCTGCCATATTTCCAGGGTCTCCACTGAAGTTACGGTCGGAGATTGGAAGACCCTGCGGAAAATCTCCCCCGCTGCGATTAATCCATTTCGGACAATAAAGGAGTGACTCAAACGCCTTTAAATGCACCCCTTAAATCTAGAGTGCAATTTTTTGCCTGCAGGTAATGGAACGGTAAAATGAAACAACAATCCAAATATCCCCTCTGAGGATTCATAGATTTACCGTAACACCACGAATGAATTCAAAGTGTTTATCATCTTGTTTTTAGCATACAAGGGTATGTGCATTAATTATATAATGCGCATATATCTCTTATCAAGATTTTTTGTTTAGTATCATTGAAATCTCGAACCAGTTATTGAATCTGAATTTGGAAGTTACCGTTGATTCTTGCTTGGTTTGGTAAGAATACAACACCAATAAATGTGCTGTTACCTGCTTTTGTTCTCTCAATTTCTATTCCAATTAGGGTTGCACTAATGACTCACAGCTGCAGCCTGGTTTAATGTGTCGTCAGCTTTGCTGATACAACAGTTTCAGACAAAGTTAAGTTTGCAACAATTTCAGGTATTTTTCAGGCTTCCAGTGTTTACATATTAAATTATCAGTTCCCTTGAGAGACAATTTAAAAATGTAAAATCCTGCAGAAAGGAAGAAAAAACCTTAGTCTGGGATAAGAAGTTGATTTTGGGTATGGTAAAGCCTAACGCTGGCTCCCGTGTTCTAATAATACTGAGGCTCTTAAGGCACTTTTATCTTGCTGTTGGCGCCTTGGGAGAAGCAACAAGTAATAACCTCCATGTCGGGTTGCCACCTCTGGTTGGATTTATTCCTGGAGGGTTCATCACATTGACCTCCCGCCTCCAACCTCCCCGCCCCGCCCAGTCAAACAGCCATTTTTTTCCCCCCATCCCCCATATTTTTAGAACTAATAGACAAAATTATTCAATGAAAATGAAAAAAAGCACATCACTTATTTTTAATGTCCCCATATGATTTTTCTCCTGGGTTGCTTGCAGCAGTGTCCAGGAGATTAATCTTTAATTCCCGGAGATTCCAAGACAATCCTGAAGGGTTGGCAACCCTGCCTCCATGTGTTGCTTTCTCCTTTTATTGTCCCTAATTGTCTCTTGTCTTTCCCTGTTCAAGGTCCAATAGAGGAAAGCAGGAAAGAGCTGCATTTATACAGCGTATTTTCACATCTCTCAGCATCACCCCAATACAATTCACATCCGGTGAGTTATTTTAAAGTGCTGTGCTGTTGTGAGCAGCCATTTTGGACAGCAAGATCCCACATCCTGAAATTAGATAATAGTTGAAATGTTCCACTCACAATGCAGCATGGTTAATGTTGAGTCTGTGTTTTCAAATGCAGTTATACTGAATAACAGGACACAGACTACAGAGGTAAGTAAACAGGTCTTTAGTGATTGAGGGTCAGGGCTGAACTGAGATACACTTTGCTCCGCAGGGTTTATATACCGGTGTGGTCACCACCGGTACTACAATGTACAGGAGCCATCAAAAAGTAGTCCTTCACCTTAAGGTATCCTCTTAAGGTAGTACAGGTTACATACACTACAATTCCTCCCCTTTTAGCTTAACAGTGTACACCCCAAATTAAACATTACATGGATAACATATATACAATTGACACACAAAAACTGTTCAAAGAGTCTCTGAGGAGGCCTCCTGATCTGGCCCGGATAATGCCTTTCAGGGGTCTCTGGTTCTCGTTGCTGGGGTGACTCATCCACTTGATCTCCTATGGATTTAACATCATCCAATACATTCGAGTCTGAGGTAGATGCTACAGGCTCAATAAGTTCTTCAACTGGTGTCTCTGCCGTAGACATGGGGTCGACCCTTGTACTCGATTCCACAAGTTGGTCAGCATGACGTCGTATTACGTTCTCTCCAACGTCTACCATGTACATCAAGGGTCCTTGTCGTGCACTAATTGTTCCAGGTTGCCATTTATCATTCCTATAGTCCCTGGCCAACACTCGTCGTCCTATTTCAAAACTACGAGTGGCCTTGTTATTTACATGCTGGAATTGCTTGTTTTCGACTTCCCGTCGCACATTTGGTTTTAACAAATCCAACCGGGACCGCAACCTTCTGTTATAGAACATTATGGCAGGGCTTTGATTTGTCACTGCATGCGTGGCGTTTCGATACGCCATCAGGAAATTGTCCACCTTGTGTTGTAGTGGAATATGGGCCTAGAAATTCAGTTGGCTGCGCCAGCCGTTAGCGCCTTAGGAGGAGTAGATCTCGAGCGCTAGGCGCTTAGCGCCCGGGCGCAGCGCGATCTGCGCCTCGCCCCAACTTCAGTAGACATTTAGCGCTGGCGCAAAGTCATTGCGCGCGCTCATCTGCGCGCGCAGATCATGACGTCATTTCGTCGTGCAACGCCCTTTGTGCGCCCGGAACCGGAACTTCACTCGCGCCGCCCCATTGTGCGCCGGGCGGCCCGAACGACTGTGAAGTGGAACGGTACACAGCCGAGGCGGGCTGCGGGGAGCGCAAATTAAAGGGCACTCCTGCAGTAGAAAAGGCAGCCGTTTTGCAACACTCCTTCTTTGGGAGGAGGAGGAGGAGGAGGAGGAGTAGGTGGTGATGGAGAGAAGCCCTCCCCAGAAACACAAATACACTAGTCTCGGCCTGTCAAAAAAACAAATACACCCTCCCCCTTTAAGAGCTCGTGTCTGCCGGCAATCAGCAGCTTGCCGCACCTGCCCTGCGCCCAACTTCCGGTGTTAGCGCCCCGGCCTGCCGGCTTAGCGCCTAATGATAGTCGTGCATCGCCTGTTTTAGCGCAGCAGCAACCTCTTAGGGCGATGCAACTGAATATCGGCGAAGGGGGCTCGACTTTGCGCCGGGCGCAAACTTTAGCGGCCGCCCGACTTTACCGCCCCAAAAGTGGCTATACTGAATTTCTAGGCTATGGTCTTCACTCATGGCCTTTATCGCCTTATTGAACGTTTGTACAAATCTCTCGGCCAACCCATTTGTAGCCGGATGATATGGGGCAGATGTATAGGCCTAGAAATTGGGTCTAGCCCCGCCAGCTCGTTTGCGCCGAAAATTTTGCGCTGGCCGCGGAGCCAGTTGCGCCCGTCCCATATTCACTTTTAGCGCCCCAAGGCGGAACCGGGCGCTGTTCCAGGGTGTGCCCGCCCCCGCTTGGGGCGCTGAAAGTGAATTTCAGCGCTCCCGGTGCCGCTGCGCCACCCGATGCGGTGCGGCAGGCTGCTGTACTGCAGGCCTCCTCCTTCTCTTAAGGAGGAGGTGCCTGCAACGGCTGGAGCCCCGATCGCGAGTGCCGGCAAAAGAGCCCGGCACAACGGAGAAGTGCCGGGCTCCACGGAAACCAGCCGGCAATGCCGCGGGGGGGGGGGTGTGGAGGAGGCTGGGGAAGGAGGTGCGGGCAGGCAGCCGCCGAAAAAGCGGCCGGCCGCACCTCCACTTTAAAGCGCCCCGCTAAGGCTGCAGTAAGGACTCGGTCTCCCGATGTTGTTAGCGGCCGCCACAGAAGAGGCGGCCGCTACTGAAGATGGGAGTCGGGGCGGTAGCGGGGCGGAACCGGGGCACTGCGCACACCGATGACGTCATCGGTGCCGGCGCAGCGCTACCGGCTACCGCCGCCATTACCGCGGCCCTCAAAATCAGCGCTACCACCCCTACTGGCGCAGAAGCCCTCATTGGGCTGTAACTGGGCGCAAAGCCCACCGAATTTCTAGGCCATAGTGTTTCACCCCATTCTTTTTCATGAATTTCTGGAATTCTTCTGACACGAACTGTGGTCCGTTGTCTGAACATATTTGCTCCGGCAACCCGTTCCTTGCAAATATGGTTCTTAGAACTGCAATCATCTTCTCAGAGGTAGTGGTCGACATCTTAATCACTTCTGGCCATTTAGAATGTGCGTCTACTGCTATCAAAAACATGGAACCCATGAATGGACCTGCAAAGTCGATATGCACACTTTGCCATGGGGCTGAAGGCCATTCCCACGGATGCAGCGGTGCAATTGGAGGTGCATTTTGAACTTTTTGGCACCCTGAGCAGCTTTTAGTCAGATCCTCTATTTGTTTGTCGATACCTGGCCACCACACATAAGCCCTAGCAAGGCTTTTCATCTTGACTCCCCCCCAGATGACCTTCGTGCAATTCTTTCAGAACTCTCTCCCTTAATTTAGGAGGAATAATCACCCTTGTTCCATACATCAATGTTCCTTGACATACGGACAGCTGTTCTCGTCTGGCTGAGAATGCTGGTAACAGTGGTTCGCCATGTGCTGGCCATCCCTTCACTGTCAAGTCGTAGACCCAAGACAGTGACAGGTCATTTCGGGTCTCTCTCTCAATACCCGCATTGGTGACTGGTAAGCATTCGATGATGGTCGAGTGAAATATGTCGACAGGGTCAACTGCCGGTGCCTCTTCTGCTGTAGGTAGTGGCAGGCGCGACAGCCCATCAGCATTACCATGTTGCTTTGTTCCTTTGAATTCAATATCATATTGATGTGCCCCTAGGAAAAGGGACCATCTCTGAAGCCTCTGCGCCGTCATTACCGGAACACCCTTCTTAGGGTTGAAAATGGAAACCAACGGCTGGTGATCTGTCAGCAGCGTAAACTTTTGGCCTTGCAGGTAATGGTTAAATTTCTTAACTCCCCACACGAGGCTGAGAGCCTCCCTATCTATCTGAGCATAGTTGCGCTCAGCGGAGGTCAATGATCTGGATGCGAAAGCGACTGGCCTTTCCGAGCCATCTGGAAACTTATGTGAGAGCACTGCCCCGATACCATATGGAGAAGCATCACAAGCTAAGCGAATAGGCAGCGTTGGGTTAAAGTGAGCCAACACTTCCTTAGAGGTGATCAGTGCCTTGCTCTTTTGAAAAGCCCGCTTACAATCATCGCTCCACTTCCATGGTATTCCCATTTGCAAAAGAGTGTTTAGCGGGTGTAACACCGTGGATAAATTTGGAAGAAACTTGTGGTAATAGTTAACCAACCCGAGGAACGACTTCAACTGGGATACATTTTCCGGTGCAGGAGCTTTTACAACAGCTTCGATCTTGTCAGGTGACTTATGGAGCCCCTCCTGGTCAATGACGTGCCCGCAGTATGAGATTCGCTTTTGAAAGAACTCGCATTTCTGGCGATTAACTCTGAGCCCATATTCTTTCAATCTGATGAGCACCTGCTCCAAATTCGCGAGGTGATCCTTATCGTTATCTCCTGTAATCAGGATGTCATCCAGGTAGCATTGTGTGCCTGGGATTCCCTGCAATACCT
The DNA here is from genome assembly GCF_052327205.1 of Somniosus microcephalus. NCBI lineage: Eukaryota > Metazoa > Chordata > Chondrichthyes > Squaliformes > Somniosidae > Somniosus > Somniosus microcephalus. Next base: position 38,160,520 of record NC_140991.1, on the reverse strand, counting down.
GCTCCATGGCCCTTTGCCAAATCGCTGGAGCCGATGCCACTCCAAAAACCAGTCTATTATACCGATATAAGCCCTTATGTGTGTTGATCGTGAGATACTGACGTGACGCTTCATCAACTTCCATCTGTAGGTACACCTGCGCCAGGTCTATCTTGGTGAAGTGTTTCCCGCCAGACAGCGAAGCGAAGATATCTTCAATCCGCAGAAGTGGATATTGCACCGTTTGAAGAACCGGATTAACAGTGATCTTGAAATCGCCACAGATGCGAACCTTCCCAGGTTCCCCCGGCTTGTTGCTCAATGAACGCTTCATGACAGGAACAATGGGGGTAGCCCATTCGCTCCAGTCCACCTTGGACAGAACCACTGAACGTTCTAGCCCTTCCAGCTCTGCTTCCACAGCAGGTCGTATCGCATAAGGCACCGGTCTGGCTTTGAAAAATTTTGGGTTTGCATGTTCTTCAACCTTGATGGTTGCCATAATTCCTTTCAGTGTTCCAAGTCCCTGTTGGAACACCTCCTTAGCATCGTCTAAGATTTTGGACAGTCGTTTAGGTTTGATGTCGTTCTCCTTACAGGCATCTACAGTCAGTGCTTGTATGGAATGCCAGTCCACATTTATTCTCCGGATCCATTCCCGTCCCAGTAGTGGCAGACCTCCATCAGGTAACACATACAAGTCCATTTTCTGACTTTCTTTACCGTTGTAGACCACATTTACTTTTATCTTTCCTTTGGGGTATACTATTTGCCCTGTGTATGTTTTCAATACAATCTCCGTATCCCTCAGGGGAATGTGCGAGAATAACCTTTTGTAATCATGCTTATTCATGACCATTAATGCCGACCCAGTGTCCAATTCCATCTTCACTTGGACTCCTGCTATCCGAAGCATAACCCAGATAGTTTGGTGGTCTGCTGTGTTACCCACATTATGTATTTTCAGACAACCCAGTTCCTTACTGCTGGAGTCTGAATCCGTCTTCTGTTCCTCCAAACTGTTCTCTGTCACCTTGTGTACTTTTTTATACTTCTCCTGCGGTGACTTTTTGCTGCTGGTCTTCTTTTCTGACCGGCATACTCTCGCTATGTGACCAAGTTTGCCACATTGCCTGCATTCTTTGTCTTTGAACCAGCACTGGTTCTGGTCATGCGTTGTCCTTCCGCAACGAAAGCACTTTACTGTGCCCAATGCCATTTCATTGGTGCTGAATTCCAATGGCCTTTGCTGTATCTCTGCAGCACCCCGTGCTGCTGCCTCGTGGGATGCTGCAATGCTGCAAGCTTTGTCCAGCGTAAGGTCCTTTTCCTCTAGCAGTCGCTTCTGGGTTCCTTCCCTTAGGAGCCCACACACAAACTTATCTCTCAGTGCGTCTGCTATTCCTGTTCCGAACTGGCAGTACTTTGATAACTTGCGCAGTTCTGTTAGGAATTCAGCGTTGCTTTCTTCTTTAAGTTGAATTCTTTTGTAGAATTTAAATTGTTCCGCTATCAGCAGCGGCGTGGAGTTTAAATGCTCTTGCAGGATAGTAACAATATCCGTGAAACTCTTCCCTACCGGTTTGTCTGGGGTTACAAGGTTCCTTAATAACCCGTACGTCTTCGCACCCATCAAGTTTAATAGGGTTAGTGCTTTCTTATCATCCGGTACCTCATTCGTTGTACAGTAAACTTCGATGCGTTCCACATAAGTGGCCCAATCTTCCACATCGTTATCAAAAGCAGTGATGTTACCCGTTTTTGGCATCCTTGCTGAGTTTCTCCTTTCCCTTCGTATATTATTATATATATATATTTTTTTTAAATTTAAGATGGCGGCTTTTCCCGTGCTTGGCGGCTTTTCCCGCGCTTGTCTTCTTCCCCCGCCGACTCAAAATGGCGATTCCCGCGCTGTTGTCGTCCACGCCTCCCAGCGGACCTTTATTTTTCCCTGCGCTGCTGCTCTTGTTCCCCGCCGCTCCCGCGGTCCTTGTGGCCATAAACGCTTTTCTGGCTGCTGCGCGTCTCTGCCCCAATTGCAGTCCGGCCCCTGACACCGGCTGCGGTCGTGTTCTCCGCCCTTTCCATCGTTTTCCCTCCCCTTCTCCCGCTGACAACTCGGCCGACTTCCCCCCCGTGCCGCTCGATCGGGCTTACCCGCCGCTGTCGTCGAAGGGATGCTCACTGATGTTTGACTTCGTGGCCAGAAACCAACCCGGGTTCCCGATGGCCTCCCGTGCGATGCAGCGCTCAGCAGGATGTTGAGGGCGGATGCCCTTGTTCGATGCCCGTTTCTGAGGACGAAGCTTCCTTTGATGCAAAACTGCCGCTAGGTAAGATCAGACTCACAGAATCACAGAAACCCCACAGTGCAGATAGAGGCCATTTCGGCCCATCGAGCCTGCACCGACACATATCCCACCCGATCCCCGTAACCCCTACACCAACACATATCCCACCCTATCCCCATAACCCCACGTATTTAATCCCCCTAACACTAAGGGTCAATTTATCATAGCCACTCGTCGCCACTGTTGTGTCTATGTTTTCAAATGCAGTTATACTGAATAACAGGACACAGACTACAGAAGTAAGTAAACAGGTCTTTAGTGATTGAGGGTCAGGGCTGAACTGAGATACACTTTGCTCCGCAGGGTTTATATACCGGTGTGGTCACCACCGGTACTACAATGTACAGGAGCCATCAAAAAGTAGTCCTTCACCTTAAGGTATCCTCTTAAGGTAGTACAGGTTACATACACTACAGTTAATATTGCCAAACAAAAGATGTTCATTTTACTCCTATGTCCAATATTCTTACACACTCCCGTGCTCACCAGCCTGCAATTTCCCATCTATTAAAATGGATGGATGGAAACTCATAAGCTGTCAAGTGCAGAAATGGTTAAAGCCAAGCCAATCAATTTTTTGGCAATAATGATTGATGAGGAATATTAATTAGGGAGACTCTCCACTATCTGTGAAAGGCGTATCAATATCTACGTAATAAACTAATGGGACCTTGCCCTAACATCACATCAAAGGACAATGCGGTAACCCATCAGTACGGCACTGAAATATCAGCTTACATTGTGAATCCAAACTCTTGGTATAGGAGTTGAACCTGCAACTTTCTGGCCAGAATTGAACAAGCAGCAAACTGAGCCAAAGTGGCACAACAATACGCAGTAAAGAAGGATAGCAAAATACTGCAGATGCTGGAAATCCGAAATAACAACAGAAAATGCTGGAAAAACTCAGCAGGCCAGGCAACATCTGTGGAGAGAAAATAGAGTCAACGTTTCGGGGCAAACCCTTTGTCAAGACTGGAAAAGCACAGGAAATGAAATAGATTAAGAGGCCAGGCTGGGAGAGAACAAAAGAGAAGTGAAGAGACATTGGCCTAGAAATTCGGTATAGCCGCGTTTGGGGCGCTAGTCCTGGCGATGCGCAAAGTTTGGCGCCAGGCGCAATTTAGCGCCACCTAGCGCGATATTGGGTTGCAGCGCCCCTAAAGTTGATTGCGGCGCTAAATCAGGTGCTGCACGCTACTCTTAAGGCGCTAACCTGGCGGCGCAACCCAATTTCACCGCGGTGGGGCGCAGCGAGGGTGCTGTCAATAATCACTTTCCCTGAGACACAGTGGCGCCGGCCAGCTCTTAAAGGGGCAGGTCAATTGGCATCACCAGACACACTCACTGCTTTGTAGGCCTTGAAAGCGGTGGGAGCCTACCTGTGGCGCACCAGCCTAGCAAGACATGGAAAGGGTGAGGCAGAGGGCGGAACGCCTCACTGATGGGGCATTGGATGCTTTGGTTGGCGCAGTGGAATCAAGGCCAAGGAAGATGGTCGGAATGTGATTTATGTTTTGGACAGTCTCCCGGGTGTGAGAGGCAGTTATGTGTCAGTGTATTAGTTTTGCTTTCTGTTGCCATAGCTTTCTCATGTTTGAAGGAACCACATTTTGTGTAATGAAACACTTTCGTCATTTAAAATGGCCATGCCTGCTATTTACATGCATCTTGCCCTTCACAGGCTTGGGGGTATCAGACCGGTTCCATTCCTGTTCTTGGAATGGCAGCAAGCATTCCATGAGAGGGGCCTAGAAGCTACTTCTGATCAGCCTCTTACGCGCAGCCTGAGAAGAGCCGCTCGCGTAGAAGTTCAGGCCAGCAGCCATCTTCTCAGCCACTGACAGAGATGTCCTGCAACTTATCTGAGGCTGCAGATCTGGCTGAAGCAGCTGGCACAGCTCAGTCACCACCTCCTTTCTAAATCGCAGCCTTCTGACACACTGCTCCTCCGGCATGTTCATGTAGGAAAACTGCTGTCGGATAACCCTGCCAGCGTAAGGTCTGCTGTGGCGACGTCTGTTGGCCCTCCTCCGTCTGGCCATGCCCGCCCCCCTCTCCCAGCGTCTCAGTGCCCTTTCCAGATGATTCAGCAGCAGGACGTTCCCCTCCAATGCAGCCCCCATAATAAGTGCCCACAGGAAGGTTCCCCATTGTCAAGGCTCACCAACAGCAAGGTGATGGTCAGAAGGCTGAAGATCGTCTGCCTGCACTGGCTCAGTGTTCAAATGGCTCTCAGTGTGCAGCTCAGCAACTCTTTGTAGCTCTCGAGGAAGTTGTGATCCAAAAATGGCTGCCGCTTTTAAACCACACCAGTCCCCTTTAAATAACGCTCCTCCAGCCCGAGAGCGACTTGGTAAGGCCCAGGTAAGCTGTCACTATTAGCGCCAGGCGCTATGGGGGGGGGGGGCGCCACTGAATTTCCAGTTCGGGGCGCCCAAAAGTTGTTGCACACTCAAATGACATCATAATCAGCCTGCGCCCATGAGCGGGCGCTAAAGCCAGCGCTAAATGCATGCTCAATATGGGGCGAGGCGCTAGGCGTCTTGCGCCCGCCCGGAAATTGGCTAACGCCCCACTTCTCGGCCTCTTTAGGCGTTAATCGGTGGCGCAACCAACCGAATTTCTCCCCCATTAAGAGGTATTCAAAACGAGACGAGATGGTGATAGGACAAGTGGAGACAAAAAACGGCTCTGGATTAGGTGTGAAATGCGCTGGCAGAATGGGAGACAGCTGCCATGTGGGAGAGAAAAAAAAGAGAAAAAAAGGGTGGGGGGGGGAAAGGCCAAAACAAAGGTGTGGATAAAAAATAAGTAAAAATGTAATGGGGGCCGAGGTTATGATCTGAAATTGTTGAACTCGACATTGAGTCCGGAAGGCTGTAAAGTGCCTAATCGGAAGATGAGGTGCTGTTCCTCGAGTTTACACTGAGCTTCTGTGGTCCAGGGCCCCAAACACCCCTTCCAGGTGAAACAGCGATTTACTTGTACTTCTTGCAATCTAGTATACTGTATTCGCTGCTCACGGTGTGGTCTCCTCTACATTGGGGAGACCAAACGCAGATTGGGTGACCGCTTTGCGGAACACCTCCGTTCAGTCCGTAAGGGTGACCCCAAGCTTCTGGTTGCCTGTCATTTTAATTCACCGCCCCATTCCCACTCGGACCTCACCGTCCTTGGCCTCTTGCATTGTTCCACGGAAGCTCAACGTAAGCTCGAGGAACAGCACCTCATCTTCCGATTAGGCACTTTATAGCCTTCCGGACTCAATATTGAGTTCAACTATTTCAGATCATAACCTCGGCCCCCATTACATTTTTACTTATTTTTTATCTACACCTTTGTTTTGGCCCTCCCCCCGCCCCCCCCCCACCCACTTTTTTCTCTCTTTTTTCTCTCTCCCACATGGCAGCTGTCTCCCATTCTGCCAGTGCATTTCACACCTAATCTAGAGCCGTCTTTTGTCTCCACTAGTCCTATCACCATCTGGTCTTGTTTTGAATACCTCTTAATGTCTCTTCACTTCTCTTTTGTTCTCTCCCAGCCTGGCCTCTTAGTCTATTTCATTTCCTGTGCTTTTCCAGTCTTGACAAAGGGTTTGCCCTGAAACGTTGACTCTATTTTCTCTCTACGGATGTTGCCTGGCCTGCTGAGTTTTTCCAGCATTTTCTGTTGTTATTTCGCAGTAAAGAAGGACTCATTTCTTTCAAGACCCCCAAACGTTAGGTGTAAGGTGCCAGCAGCAGTGCGGGTTTCACCTGCTTTTGAGTTGATGCTGGGGGAGCGCAGTGCTCCATCAACAGCACACTTTCAATGCCTTCATTATTGCACTCGAAGGTCATCTATTTTGCCTACGTTGATGAAAGATCCGCTTTTATGAAAGGACTTAGATTTAAATATGCACCATATCACTAGTTAACAATTGATATAAGTCTCACCCCTTGCCTTCATTTGTCCTCCATTGTATATGCTTGGGTAAACATTTGCATGGCCAATAAATCCATAAAATTCAATAGAAATAAAAACAAGTAGCCAAGTAGAAACATGTCTGATAAGATAAGAAGCTTACAATCAATGCTTTTGATTAGGCACTGAAAGTGTCATAAAATTGCAATAACAAAAGAGGTGTGGATGCACATTTCACAAGATAAGAACATAAGAAATAAGAGCAGGAGTAGGCCATACAGCCCCTCATGCCTGCTCCAACATTCAGTAAGATCACAGCTGATCTTTGACCTCAACTCCACTTTCCCACCCGATCCCCATATCCTTTGATTCCCTTAGAGTCCATAAAATCTATCTATTTCAGCCTTGAGACTCAACGACTGAGCATCCACAGCCCTCTGGGGTAGAGAGTTCCAAAGACTCAAAACCCTCTGAGTGAAGAAATTTCTCCTCATCTCAGTCCTAAATGGCCAACCCCTTATCCTGAGACAATGCCCGTTAGTTCTAGGCTCTCCAGCCAGGGGAAACAACCTCTCAGCATCTACCCTGTCAATCCCCCTCAGAATCTTGTATGTTTCAATGAGATTACCTCTCATTCTTCTAAACTCCAGAGAGTATAGGCCCATTCTACACAATCTCTCATCATAGGACAACCCTCTCATCCCAGGAATCAGGAATCGTTGCACCCACTCTAAGACAAGTCTATCCTTCCTTAGGTATGGAGACCAAAACTGTGCAACAGTGCTCCAGGTGAGGTCTCACCAAGGCCCTGTACAGTTGTAGCAAGACTTCCTTACTCTAATACTCCAACCCCCTTGCAATAAAGGCCAACATGCCATTTACCTTCCTAATTGCTTGCTGTACCTGCATGCTAACTTTCTGTGTTTTGTGTACAAGGACACCCAAATCCCTCTGAACAACAACATTTACTAGTTTCTCACCATTTAAAAAATATTCTGTTTTTCTATTCTTCCTACCAAAGTGAATAACCTCACATTTCCCTACATTATACTCCATCTACCACCTAATTGCCCACTCACGTAACCTGTCTATATCCCATTTGCAGGCTCTTGTCCTCTTCACAGCTTACTTTTCCACCTAGCTTTGTATCGTCAGCAAACTTTGATACATTACACTCAGTCCCTTCATCTAAGTCATTAATATATAGTGTAATTAGCTGAGGCTCCAGCACTGATCCTTGCGGCACCCCACTAGTAACAGCCTGTCAACCTGAAAATTACGCATTTATTCCTACTCTCTGCTTTCTGTCCTTTAACCAATCCTCTATCCCAATTAGATCAAATTAGGCATTTATCTAGACAATGGGTTATACTTTGAACTTAAAAAGGGGAAAATATTTCTATAGGTTAAAACCTTCACTAATTTTGCTTTATTATATTAAGAATAAGAAATGCTCCCCAGTGGGTTTAGTGGATTGATGCACTGCTAGACAGACCAGGAGGGTCTCAGGTTCAAGGTTCAGAACAGAAGGTTCTCAGGTTCAAGTCCCACTTAGATGGTTATGCTACTTACTGAAGGATTGATGACAGTTTGACACATCTTCCATATGTTTTAGACATGTTCTTAGGTGTAACTATTCTGGAGTATAAGTGTGATGAAGGTCAAGTCCATGTTCAGTCTATTATTCTTAAGCTACTTAGTATTGTTTTCAACTCTAGATCCCTATAGTTTAAGAATTCGTCTACATCACAACAGTGGCTACATTTCAGAAAGTACTTCATTGGCTGTAAAGCACTTTGGGAGGTCTGGTGGTCGTGAAAGGCGCTATAGAAATGCCTGTTTTTCTTTCTTCTGTTAGTCTAGTCAGAGAGATTTATGTACCCTGACATGCTGGAAGTGCATAGCATGTTGACCAGGGTCTGAAAGAGAAAGAAAAGCAGATGTTTTGGATGTGGCCCTTCTTCAGAGATTTCTTGAAGAGGCGGAATCATTGCCTAAGTTGGTTTCCCTGCCTCTGGATCTGTATGCATTCCTCAGGGTATTAAAAGCATTCAAATGTTCCAGGATGAAGATAGTTACCTCCAAATGAAACTGTACATCCTATCGGGTGGGGCTGATCCTTGGTTCTATCAATAGGAGTACAAGCTCGGAGCTTGGCCCTGAAGATGCACTCCCAGTGCTTTAGGGCTCCATCCACTGACAGATCAAACTTCCTTTTATACAGTCACTACATCCTTGGCTTTGTTTCTTGCTGAGGTGACACGTTCCACACTCAGAGTATTCCCATGACCCTACTCAAAAAAGTCAGTGGTGTAATGTATGCCTAGTGAAGCTTATTAATGGAATGTTTCATGTTGTTTTCATTGGCTACTGATATGGAACATTACCGCCACATCACACAGGAAAATATCACCTGATGACTAAGTTAGTAACTCAACGGTGTTTCTGCCAAATTATTGCTAGGAAGGTAAACCAAACACTACTGCCCCCAATAGGAAAATGGAATCTAGTGCAGTCCTTACTCTACATATCACCCACATACATGACCCAGAAGTGCTGGACTTTGACCCATAGTTCAAAATTGGAAAAGGTGTAGAAATAAAATTAATGTAAGTATGATGCATGCCTTGTTCAAGCCAGCGGCTGGTAAATCTCAAATTTACCACATACAGCTGCTGTCCAATCTCTTCTCTTACCCCAACAACCCTGAATCAAAAGCTAGAATTTTTGCCTCCAATAAATTGCTCCAATTGTATAAAACTGTTTCACTTGCTGGTGCCTGGCCAGTGTGGAAATATTCCTGCTGGGAATCCAAGTTCTCACATACTTCATTACAGAATTCTGTATCTTTCCTTTGTTGCCTTGGGTTTCTGTCACTGAAATTTCCATGTAGGTATTAATGTTCAATTTAAGAATAAAAACCAGGCCCTGAAGATTTACACAATTCTGTCATTTAGACATTGCTTTTGATGGATTCGGCATTAGGTAAGTACACGCCAAGCACCTACGCTGAAAAGTGTGAAGAGAACATTTGTTGCAAAAACAACGCACATGGGGCATAGATGGAATACAATTGTACAACGAGAAGTATCTCCAGATCAAACTCAATGTAAGAAATAGAGAGAAAAAAACATTATAATGAACAAGATATGACTTAGAGACCAAGCAACACATTCGGGTTGAAATCGCACAGTTTGATATTGGTAACAGATCCGTTAATACAGAAACATAAATGGATTGCTAGCTGGCTTCAAGACAGAGAGCAGAGAGTGTGAGTAAAGGGTAGCTATTCACAATGGCAGAAGGTGGGTAGTGGTGATCCACAAGGATCAGTGCTCTGCTGTTCACAATTTACATTAACGATTTAGACTTTGGAATCAAAAACACAATTTCTAAATTTGCGGATGATACCAAATTGGAGGGGATAGTCAATGCTGAGGAGGACTGCAACAAATTACAGGAGAACATTAATAAACTTGCAGAATGGGCAAATAATTGGCAAATGAAGTTCAACACAGACAAATGTGAGGTATTACATTTTGGTAGGAAGAATCTTATCACCTGGAGGGTGGGAGTCTAGGTGGGGTAGAGGAACAAAGAGATCTCGGAGCACAAATACACTTTCTTAAAGTTTTAAGTTTATTCCAGCTAGGTTAGTAAATAGTCTGTTAATTAGAGGTATGGTAAGGCAGCTCACACCCGTGGAATGAACATCCTGTGCCATGTCGGAAGTCCTGGACACCTCACGTAGTCTGGACGACCACATGTGCGGGAAGTGTCGCCAGCTACAGCAGCTCGAGCACCGGGTTACTGAGCTTGAGCGGCGGCTGCAGTCACTGCTGTGCATCTGTGAAGCTGAGAGCTACGTGGATAGCACGTTTTGGGAGGTGGTCACCCCGCAGCTTAAGAGTGTGCAGGCAGAGAGGGAATGGGTGACCGCCAGACAGAAGAGGAGGACCAGGCAGGTAGTGCAGGAGTCCCCTGAGCCCATCTTGCTCATCAACCAGTATTCGGTGCTGAGTACTGGTGAGGGAGATGGTTCCTCTGGGGAGTGCAGCCAGAGCCAAGTCCACAGCACCATGGAAGGCTCAGCTGCATGGGTGGGGGTGGGTGGTAGAGGAGAGGGAGAGTAATAGCGATAGGGGATTCAATAGTTCGGGGAGCAGACAGGCGTTTCTGCGGCTGCAGATGTGACTCCAGGATGGTATGTTGCCTCCCTGGTTCCAGGGGCAAGGATGTCACTGAATGGCTGCAGGGCATCCTGAGGGGGGAGGGTGAACAGCCAGAGGTCGTGGTCCATATCGGTACCAATGACATAAGTAGAAAGAGGGATCAGGTCTTGCAGGCAGAGTTTAGGGAGCTAGGAACGAGGTTAAAAAGCAGGACCTCAAAGGTAGTAATCTCCGGATGACTACCAGTGCCACATGCTAGTGAGTACAGAAATAGAAAGATAGAGCAGATGAATGCATGGCTGGAGAGATGGTGTAGGAGGGAGGGCTTTAGATTCCTGAGGAATTGGAACCGTTTCTGGGGGAGATGGGACCTCTACAAGCCAGACGGGTTGCACCTCAACGCGAATGGGACCAATATCCTCATGGGAGGGTTTGCTAGTGCTGTTGGGGAGGGTTTAAACTAGCTTGGCAGGGAGATGGGAACCTGAGGATAGAAGCAGATGAGAGAAAAGCTAAGCTGGAAATAGATGATAGGGGTGTTGAGTCTGTGTGTCCCAGTTATGTTTATTATAATCACTGGACACAGACAACAAGAATAACTTTAACAGGTCTTTACTATTCGGAGGTCAGGGCTGAACTGCCCAGCAAATCACTACACAACGTTTATATACCGGTGTGGTCACCACCGGTATTACAGTATACAGCAGCCAAGAGAAAGTAGTACATCTCTTAAGGTAGTTCTCTTAAGGTGGAACAGGTTACATACACCACAATCCTCCCTTTTTAGCTTAACAGTTATATCCCCATTTAACATAACATAATAACATATAGATATATATATATACAACTTCATGCAAAACAGTTCAAAGATTCAGTCTCTGAGGAGGCCTCCTGATCCGAGTTGGATAACGCCTTTCAGGGGTCTCTGATTCTCGTTGCTGGGGTGACTCATCTAGTTGATCTCTTATGGATTGGACATCATCATCAGGTACATTCACTTCTGAGGTAGATGCTTCAGGTTCACTAACTTCTTCCACGATTGTCTCTGCCGTAACCCTGGGTTCGACCCTTGTTCTCGATTCTACCAGTTGGTCAGCATGACGTCGTATTACATTTTCACCAATATCTACCGTGTACATCAGGGGTCCTTGTCTGGCCCGAATTGTTCCAGATTGCCATTTCTCATTTTTATAGTCCCGGGCTAACACTGGTTGTCCTATTTCGAAACTCCGAGTGGTCTTGTTATTTATATGCTGGAACTGTTTGTTTTTGACTTCCCTCCGCACATTTGGTTTTAACAAGTCCAACCTGGACCGCAACCTCCTGTTATAGAACATCATGGCAGGACTTTGGTTTGTCACTGCATGAGTGGCGTTTCGATATGCCAGTAGGAAATTGTCCACCTTGTGTTGTAGTGGAATCTGATCTTCGCTCATGGCCTTTATTGCTTTTTTGAACGTTTGTACAAATCTCTCGGCCAACCCGTTTGTAGCCGGATGATATGGGGCAGAGGTATAATGTTTCACCCCATTCTTCTTCATGAATTTCTGGAATTCTTCTGACACGAACTGCGGTCCGTTGTCTGAACATATTTGTTCTGGCAATCCATTTCTTGCAAATATCGTTCTTAGCACCGCGATCGTCTTTTCCGAGGTAGTGGTAGTCATCTTAATCACTTCTGGCCATTTAGAATGTGCGTCCACCGCAATTAAAAACATGGAGTCCATGAATGGACCAGCAAAGTCAATATGTACACGTTGCCATGGGGTTGAAGGCCATTCCCATGGATGCAGCGGTGCAATCGGAGGTGCATTTTGAACTTTTTGGCACCCTGAGCAGCTTTTCGTCAGATCCTCTATCTGTTGGTCAATACCCGGCCACCACACATAAGCCCTAGCAAGGCTTTTCATCTTGACTCCCCCCAGATGACCTTCATGCAGTTCCTTTAGAACTCTCTCTCTTAACTTAGGAGGAATAATCACCCTTGTTCCATACATCAATGTTCCTTGACAGACGGACAGCTGTTCTCGTCTTGCTGAGAATGCCGGTAACAGTGGATCACCATGTGCTGGCCATCCCTTCACTGTCAATTCGTAGACCCAGGACAGTGTCGGGTCGTTCCTGGTTTCTCTTTCAATACTTGCATTGGTGACTGGTAAACATTCGATGATGGTCGAGTGAAATAACTCAACAGGGTCAACCGTCGGTGCCTCCTCCACTGTAGGTAGTGGCAGGCGCGACAGCCCATCAGCATTACCATGCTGCTTTGTACCTTTGAATTCAATCTGATATTGATGTGCCCCTAGGAAAAGGGACCATCTCTGGAGCCTCTGTGCTGTCATCACCGAAACACCCTTCTTAGGGTTAAAAATGGATACCAACGGCTGGTGGTCTGTCAGTAGCGTAAACTTTTGGCCCTGCAGGTAATGATTAAACTTCTTTACTCCCCACACAAGGCTGAGAGCCTCCCTATCTATCTGAGCATAGTTGCGCTCAGCGGAGGTCAATGATCTGGATGCGAACGCGACTAGCCTCTCCAAGACATTTGGCAACTTGTGTGAGAGTACTGCCCCAATACTATATGGAGAAGCATCACAAGCCAAACGAATAGGCAGCGTTGGGTTGAAGTGAGCCAACACTTCCTCTGAGGTGATCAATGCCTTGCTTTTGCGAAAGGCCCTCTTACAGTCCTCGCCCCACTTCCATGGTACTCCCTTCTGCAAAAGAGCATTCAGCGGGTGCAGCACCGTGGATAAATTTGGCAGAAACTTATGGTAATAGTTAATCAACCCTAGGAACGACCTCAACTGGGATACATTATCCGGAGCAGGAGCCTTCACAACAGCTTCGGTCTTGTCAGGAGACTTATGAAGCCCCTCCTGGTCAATGACATGACCACAGTACGAGATCCGCTTCTGAAAGAACTCACATTTCTGGCGATTAACTCGAAGTCCATATTCTTTCAATCTGGTGAGCACCAGTTCCAAATTTGCAAGATGTTCCTCATCATCATCTCCTGTAATCAGAATATCGTCCAGGTAACATTGTGTGCCTGGAATTCCCTGTAATACCTGCTCCATGGCCCTCTGCCAAATTGCTGGAGCCGATGCCACTCCAAAAACCAGTCTATTATACCGATACAAGCCTCTATGCGTGTTGATCGTGAGATACTGGCGTGACTCTTCCTCAACTTCCATCTGTAAGTACGCCTGCGCCAGGTCTATCTTGGTGAAGTGTTTCCCGCCAGACAATGAAGCGAAGATATCCTCAATCCGCGGAAGCGGATATTGCACCGTGTGAAGCACCGGATTAACAGTGACCTTGAAATCTCCACAGATGCGAACCTTCCCCGGTTCCCCCGGCTTGTTGCTCGATGAACGCTTCATGACGGGAACAATGGGCGTGGCCCAATCACTCCAGTCCACCTTAGACAGTACTCCTGAACATTCTAGCCCTTCCAGCTCAGCTTCCACAGCAGGTCGTATTGCATAAGGTACCGGTCTGGCTTTGAAAAATTTCGGGTTTGCATGTTCTTCAACCTTGATGGTTGCCGTAATTCCTCTCAGTGTTCCCAGTCCCTGTTGGAACACCTCTTTAGCATCGTCCAATATTCTGGACAATCGTTTAGGTTTGACATCTTTTTTACCGGAATCTACCGTTAGTGCTTTTAAGGAATGCCAGTCCATATTTATTCTCCTGATCCACTCCCGTCCCAGTAGTGGTGGACCTCCCTCAGGTAGCACATATAAGTCCATTCCTTGGCTTTCTTTGCCCTTGTGGACCACCTTTACCTTTATCTTTCCGATGGGGTATACTCTTTGCCCCGTGTATGTTTTCAATACAATCTCCGTATCCCGTAGGGGAATATGTGGGAATAACCTTTTGTAATCTTGCTTATTCATGACCGTCAATGCCGATCCAGTGTCCAATTCCATCTTCACTTGGACTCCTGCTATCTGAAGTGTGACCCAGATAGTTTGGAGGTCTGCTTCATTACCCACATTGTGTACTCTTAGACAACCCAGTTCCTTACTGCTGGAGTCTGAATCTGACTTCTGTTCATCCGAACTGTTCTCTGTCACCTTGTGTACCTTTCTGCACTTTTCCTGCGGTGACTTTTTGTTGCTGGTCTTCTTTCCTGACCAGCATACTTTAGCTATGTGACCAAGCCTGCCACATTTTCTGCATTCCTGATTTTTGAACCAGCACTGGTTCTGATCGTGCGTTGTCTTTCCACAATGATAACACTTTACTGCACCCAAGGCCATTTGATTGGTGCTGAGTTCCGATGACCTTAGCTGCATTTCCGCAGTGCCTCTCGCTGCGGCTTCGTGCGATGCTGCAATAGTGACAGCTTTATCAAGCGTAAGATCATTCTCTTCTAGCAGTCGCTTTTGTGTTCCTTCTTTTAACAATCCACACACAAATTTATCTCTCAGCGCATCTGCTAGTCCTGTTCCAAACTGACAGTACTTTGATAGCTTACGCAGTTCAATTAAGAATTCAGCGTTGCTTTCTTCTTTCAGCTGCGTTCTTCTGTAAAATTTAAATCGTTCCGCTATCAGCAGCGGCATGGGGTTTAAATGATTTTTCAGGACAGTAACAATATTCGCAAAAGTCTGATCTGCCGGTTTATCTGGTGATACAAGGTGCTTCAATAGCCCGTACGTCCTCGCACCCATTGAGTTTAATAAGGTTAGTGCTTTCTTATCATCTGGTACCTCATTTGCTTTACAATAAACTTCCATGCGTTCTACATACGTGGCCCAATCTTCGACATCGCTATCAAAAGCATTGATGTTACCATGTTTAGGCATCCTTGCAAGTTTCTTTAAATTTTCTTTTTCCCAAAATGGCGGCTTCCCGCGCTTGTCTTCTTCCCCCGCCTACTAAAATGGCGGCTTCCCACGCTTGGCGGTTTTTCCCGCGCTCGTCTTCTTCCCCCACCGACTACAATGGCGGCTTCCCGCGTTTGCCTTCTTCCCCCGCTGGCTGCAATGGCTATTGCCGTGCTGCTGCCGTTCTTGCCTCCCCAGTGGTTCTCAATTCCCCGACGCTGCTTTTTGCTCCCCCGCGGTTCCCGTGGGCATTCACGCTTCCCCTGCTGTTGCGCCTCTCAGCCCCACTTGCAGGCCGGTCCTTTACACCGGCTGCGGTTGAGTTCTCCGCGGTTCTCGTGGCCTTAACGCTGCCCCAGTCGCTGCGCCTCTCGGCCCCGATTGCAGCCCGGCCCTTTTCACCGGCCGCGGTCGAGTTCTCCGCCCTTTTTCCTCCGTTTTCCCTCCCCTACTCCACAGCCAACGTGGCCGACTTTCTGCTCGTGTCACTGATCGGCTTACCCACCACCGTGGTAGAAGGGATGATCACTGCCTGTCGCTGATGGAGGGCTTCGTGGTCAGAATTTTTCTTTTTAACCCGGGTTCTCGATGCCTCCCGTGCGATGTGGTGCTCAGCAGGATGATGAGGGCAAATGCCTCTTCTCGACGCCCGTTCTGAGGACGAAGCTGCCTTGGATGTAAAACTGCCGCAGGGTAAGATCGGACTTGTCGCCACTGTTGAGTCTGTGTGTCCCAGTTATGTTTATTATAATCACTGGACACAGACAACAAGAATAACTTTAACAGGTCTTTACTATTCGGAGGTCAGGGCTGAACTGCCCAGCAAATCACTACACAACGTTTATATACCGGTGTGGTCACCACCGGTATTACAGTATACAGCAGCCAAGAGAAAGTAGTACATCTCTTAAGGTAGTTCTCTTAAGGTGGAACAGGTTACATACACCACAGGGGTTCAGGTAAAGGGGTATTTAGGAAGGCAAAGAGAAAGGAGAAGGCAATGGAGCAGGGCAACGACAGAGGTAACGATAACCAGAATGTATCAGGAAGAGGCAGAGCATACAAGCATAAGAGTGCACCAGAAAATAGAGTCAGAGTACGGAAAAATGATAAGGTAAAATTAAAGGCTCTTTATCTGAATGCATGCAGCATTCGTAACAAGATAGATGAGTTGATGGCACAAATAGAAATAAATGGGTATGATCTGATAGCCATTACACAGATATGGTTGCAAGGTGACCAAGGCTGGGAACTGAATATTCAGGGGTATTTGACATTTCGGAAGGATAGGCAGAAAGGAAAAGGAGGTGGGGTAGCTTTGTTAATAAAGGATGAGATCACTGCAATGGTGAGGAATGATATTGGCTCAGAAGCTCAAGATGTAGAATCAGTTTGGGTGGAGATAAGAAATAGTAAGGGTAAGAAGCCACTGGTGGAAGTAGTATATAGGCCCCCTAACAGTGGCTATACTGTAGGTCGGAGTATAAATCAAGAAATAATGGGGGCTTGTAAGAAAGGTACTGTAATAAACATGGGCAATTTTAATCATCATATAGATTGCACAAATCAAATTGGCAAGGGTAGCCTTGAGGGCGAGTTCATAGAGTGTATTCGGGATGGTTTCTTAGAACAATACATTGAGGAACCAACCAGGGAGCAAGCTATTTTAGATCTGGTAATGTGTAATGAGACAGGATTAATTAATGATCTCATAGTAAAGGATCCCCTAGGAAAGAGTGATCATAGCATGGTAGAATTTCAAATTCAGTTTGAGGGTGAGAAACTTGGGTCTGAAACTAGTGTCCTAAACTTAAATAAAGGCAATTACAAGGGTATGAGGACAGAGTTGGCTAAAGTGGACTGAGAAAATACATTAAAGGGTAAGATGGTAGATCAGAAGTGGCAGACATTTAAGGAGATATTTCATAAATCTCAGCAAAGGTGTATTCCAATGAGAAAGAAAGGCTCTACGAGAAGGATACACCATCCATGGCTAATTAAGGAAGTTAAGGATGGTATCAAATTGAAAGAAAAAGCATACAATGCTGCAAAGATTAGTGATAGGCCAGAGGATTGGGAAATTTTTAGAAACCAGCAAAGGATGACTAAAAAAATTATAAAGAGGGAGAAGATAGAGTATGAGAGTAAACTAGCAAATAATATAAAAACAGACAGTAAGAGCTTCTTCAGGTATATAAAAAGGAAGAGAGTAACTACAGTAAACGTTGGTCCCTTACAGGATGAGACTGGGGAATTAATAATGGGGAACAGGGAAATGGCAGAAACTCTAAACAATTATTTTGGATCGGTCTTCATGGTAGAAGACACTAAAAACATCCCAATAATAATAGATAATCAAGGGGCTATAGGGAGGAACTTAAAACGATCTCTAACACTAGAGAAAAAGTACTAGGCAAACTTATGGGGCTAAAGGCCGACAAGTCCCCTGGACCTGATGGCCTGCATCCTAGGGTCTTAAAAGAAGTGGCTGCAGAGATAGTGGATGTGTTGATTGTAATCTACCAAAATTCCCTGGATTCTGGAGCGGTTCCAGTGGATTGGAAAACCGCAAATGTAACGCCACTATTCAAGAAAGGAGACAGAAAGCAGGAAACTATAGGCCAGTTAGCCTAATATCTGTCATTGGGAAAATGCTGGAATCCATTATTAAGGAAGTAATAGCAGGACATTTAGAAAATCATAAGAAAATCAAGCAGAGTCAACATGGTTTTATGAAAGGGAAATCGTGTTTGACAAATTTGCTAGAGTTCTTTGAGGATGTAACAAATAAGGTGGATAAAGGGGAACCAGTGGATGTGGTGCATTTGGATTTCCAGAAGGTATTCGATAAGGTGCCATATAAAAGGTTACTGCACAAGATAAGAGCATACGGGGTTGGGGGTAATACTTTGGCATAGAGGATTGGCTAACTAACAGAAAACAGAGAGTCGGATAAATGGGTCATTTTCCGGTAGGCAACCAGTAACTAATGGAGTGCCTCAGGGATCAGTGCTGGGGCCTCAACTATTTACAATCTATATTAATGACTTGGATGAAGGGACCGAGTGTACTGTAGCCAAATTTGCTGATGATACAAAGATAGGCGGATTAGCAAGTTGTGAGGAGGACACAAAGAGGCTGCAAAGGGATATAGTTAGGTTAATGAGTGGGCAAAAATTTGGCAGATGGAGTTCAATGTGGGCAAATGTGAGGTTATCCACTTTGGAAGGAAGAATGAAAAAGCAAATTATTATTTAAATGGAGTGAGACTACAGAATGCTGCGGTACAAAGGGTCCTAGTACATGAAACACAAAAAGTTAGCATGCAGGGACAGCAATTAATTAGGAAGGCTAATGGAATGTTGGCCTTTACTGCAAGGCGTATGGAGTATAAAAGTAGAGAAGTTTTGATGCAACTTTACAGGGTGCTGGTGAGACCGCACCTGGAGTACTGCGTACAGTTGTGGTCTCCATATTTAAGGAAGGATATACTTACATTGGAGGCAGTGCAGAGAAGGTTCACTAGGTTGATTCCTGGGATGAAGGGGTTGACGTATGACGAAAGCTTGAGCAGGTTGGGCCTATACTCATTGGAGTTTAGAAGAATGAGAGGTGATCTTATTGAAACATAAGATTCTGAGGGGGATTGACAGGGTGGACGCTGAGAGGATGTTTACCCTAGTGGGGTTATCTAGAACTAGGGGGCATAGTTTCAGAATAAGGGGTCGTCCATTTAAGACGGAGATGAGAAGGAATTTCTTCTCTCAGAGGGCCGTGAATCTTTGGAATTCTCTACCCCAGAGAGCTGTGGAGGCGGAGTCACTGAATATATTCAAGGCAGAGATTGACAGACATTTGAACTACAAGGGAGTCAAGGGGTACGGGGAGAGAGCGGGAAAGTGGTGTTGAGGACAAGATTGGATCAGCCATGATCTTATTGAATGGCGGAGCAGGTTCGAGGGGCCGATTGGTCTACTCCTGCTCCTGTTTCTTATGTTCTTATGTTCTTAAATCACTAAAAGTTGTGCCACAGGTTAGCAAGGCCATTAAAAAAGCAAACCAAGCACTAGGGTTTATTTCTAGAGGTATAGAATTGAAAAGTAGGGAAGTTATGCTAAACCTGTATTGAACCTTGGTTAGACCACACTTATTGCAGTTCTGGTCGTCATATTATAAAAAGGATATAGAGGCACTGGAGAGGATGCAGAGAAGATTTACAAGGATGATACCAGAAATGCAAGGGTATACACATCAGGAAAGGACAAACAGGCTGGGTCTCTTTTCTCTTGAAAAAAGAAGGCTGAGGTGTGACTTAATAGAGGTCTATAAATTTATGAAAGGTTTTGATTGAGTGGATACAGAGAGAATGTTTCCACTTATGGGGAAGAGCATAACTGGAGGCCATCAATATAAGATAGTCACCAAGAAATCCAATAGGGAATTCAGAAGAAACTTCTTTACCCAGAGAGTGGTGAGAATGTGGAACTCGCTACCACAGGGAGTGGTTGAAGTGAATAGTATAGATGCATTTAAGGGGAGGCTAGACAAGCATATGAGGGAGAAGGGAACAGAGGGTTATGCTGATAGATTTAGATGAGGAAAGATGGGAGGAGGCTCGAGTGGAGCATAAACGCTGGCATGAACTGGTTGGGCCGAATGGCCTGTTTCTGTGCCGTATATCCTATGTAATCCTATTTAAAAACACATCTTTCTTTACCTGCTATTTCAATGAAGTAGTAACCCAGCAGGCTAACAGCTTCATTAACAATAGACAGAGGAATTTCAAGCAAATGTGTTAACCTCTTTGTTATTAATATTGTACAGTGCAGTTTCAGCCCAATTATGAGACTGGGCAAATTTACAGTACTGCACATTGCATAAATGATATATATAATGTATGATGTTAATAGCAAAATACTGCGGATCTGACGAAGGGTCATCGACCTGAAATGTTAACTCTGTTTCTCTCTCCACGATGCTGCCTGACCTGCTGAGTGTTTGCAGCATTTTCTGTTGTTATCTCTAGATTACTAGTCCAGTAGCATGACCATTACACTACCGTACATTTGGCAGCTTGTTAACTGTCATTAGTTTTGGTCAGACATCTCCAACCCCACCCGGGTCGCTCAATAAACATACAAAATTGTAATATGAGCTGTATATATCTGTGCATTGCTCGGACAGAGTGAATCTAGCTCAATGCTTGAAGCACAGATCAGGCAAACTCATCGTAATAATAATTTATTTCTGGAATACAAAATCAACTGCTTGTAATTAAATAACTGCAGCATTTAATGCCATTTTTGGCAGATTACCTGGTTGCATTTATACAAATAATGGTTTCAATTAATTCCATTACTGATTGCTTCTGATTTAGTCGCCATGCTGAATTTTGCTAATTTTTCATTTGATGCTCGGTGCATTGGCCACATTTTTTGTTTCTATAATAATTCATAAAGATCCTCCTGACTGACCTTGGTACTGCATGAACCCAATTAGAAGAGGTGCAGTGGTTAATGATTTGTTAACTGATCATGTGGGCAGTTAACCATACTTAATTTAAGTGCATACATTACCCTGGGATAGACTTATAAAAACACTTATTGGTAGCAAGCAGCCAATATTACGTTTCATTTAAAAAAGGCTTTCGATAAGGTACCACACGGTAGGCTCACAACAAAGGTTAGGGCATGTGGAGCCAGGAGACAAATTGCCGAATGGATAGCAAATTGACTAAAAAATAAAAAGCAGAGAGTAGGGGTAATTATTCAGATTGGAGTAAGGTAGAAAGCAGTGTTCCACAAGAATCAGTGCTGGGACCATAGTTATTCATCATTTCTTTTTATTCATCCCTGGGATGTGGCATTGCCAGCATTTATTGCTCTTGCGAAGGTGGTGGTGAGTTGTCTTCTTGAACCACAGAGGGCAGTTAAGAATCAACCACATTTGCTGCCAGACCAGTTAAGGACAGCAGATTTCCAGCAGTCACCAGATGGGTTTTTATGACAATCATTACTAATACTAGCTTTTTATTCCAGATTTAATAATTAACTGAATTTAAACTCCCCAGCTGCCGTGGTGGGTATTTGAACTCATAGGGGTCGATTTTCATTGACCCGTGGAGTCGGGATTAGAGGCGTGCGGGGGGTTAAAGTTCCGAATTCGGGGGTCCCGACACCATCCCGCCCCCAACCCACCTCCATGTAAGTTTCAAAGGAGGCGGGTACCCGCCCCGCACTGGGACCCGCCTACCCGAGGCGGGAAGGGATTAGTGCCAATTAACTGCCTGTTAACAGGTAGTTAATGTGCAATTTTTAGCCTAATCCCTATTTTAAAGCTTGAAGTGTGGGATTCCCGACGGCTCCAAACCACGCCAAGTTAGAGGAGTCGGGCCGTCGGGTTGAAGGACTTGGAGGGGTCGAGATGTCGGTGTTCAGGTGAGTGATGGGTGCATGAGTGCAAAGGTAAGTGTGTTTGGTGTGTCTAAAGTGTGTAAAGAAGTATAAATTACCTGTACTTACCTTTTCAGCCTTCCTTCCTCTAGGTTTCGGGAGTCCATCATCTAACCGGCACAGAAAGCAGAACGGCTGCGAACTGTCAAAAGTGACAGCCTGCAGCTTTCTGTGCCAGTGAGATTTCTAACTGAGTCTGTGTAGAAGGACTCAGGTTAGAAGTAAGACTGTCAGTGTTTGACAGCTTCAAACAGCTGTGAAACGCTGATATTTCATCTGTCAAAACGCCTTGACAGATGAAATTTCAGTCTGTGATGTCACCTGTTGCTGGGTGGCCCTTAATTGGCCTGCTGAGCCCACTGGGTGGGCTCAACAAGGTCAATCAAGTTAAAATCGCGTGGGTTGGCCGCATCTCGATGGAGGTGGGACTACAACCGCGAAAGTTGTAGTCCCGCCTCCTTCCTGACGTCTGAATGAAAATCACCCCCATAGTCTCTGGATTATTAGTTCAGGCCTCTGGATTACTAGTCCAGTAACATAGCCACTATGCTACCATACATTAATGATTTGGACTTAGGAACAAGTAATTCAATATCAAAAATTACAGATGATACCAAAGTGGGGGGTATAGCTAACACTGAGGAAGAATGCAACACAATACAAGAAGATATTGGAAAACTTACGGACTGGGCAGTTAAGTGATAAGTGAACTTTAACATAGATAAATGCGAGGTTTGGTAGGAAAAATAGAAAGATCATCTACACCTTAAAAAATAAGAAACTGAAAGGGGTAGAAGAGTAAAGGGCCTAGGGATACAGGGATACAGGTGAGCCAATCATTCAAAGCAGCATCGCAGGTCATCAAAGCAATTAAAATAGCTAAAAAAGCACTGGGATTTATTTCTAGGGGTATGGAATTCAAAAGTAGTGAAGTTATATTAAGCTTGTATAGGAGCACGGTCAGGCCGCACTTTAGAGTACAGTTCTGATCGCCATTCTATAAAAAGGATGTAGAAACACTGGAGAACGTGCATAGAAGATTTACAAGGATGGTACCAGAACTGAGAGATTACAGCTATCGGGAGAGATTGAACAGGTTGGGGCTTTTTTCTTTAGAAAAGAGAAGACTTAGAGGAGACCTGATAGAAGTCTTTAAAATTAGGAGTGGGTTGGACAGGGTAGATGTGGAGAGAATGTTTCCACTTGTGGGAGAATCCAAAACTACAGGGCCACAAATACAAGATAGTTACCAATAAATCCAATAGGGAAATAAGGAGAAATTTCTTTACTCAGAGAATGGTTAGAATGTGGAACCCACTAGCACAGGAAATGGTTGAGACAAATAGCTTAGATACATTCAAGAGGAAACTAGGCAGATATATGAGAGAAAAAGGAATAGAAAGATATGCTGAAAGGCTGTGATGAGGCAGATAGAATGGGAGGAGACTCGTGTGGACTATAAACACCAGCACAGGCTAGTTAGGCCAAATGGCCTGTTTCTGTGCTGTATATTCTATGTAATTTTATGTAATAAAAACAACAAAAAATTGGAAGCGGTATACATTAAATAACTGAAAACTGCATAAGAAGTATTGAATGACAACGGTCAGGCAAATTAAACCATTCATTATAATTAGAAATATTTTAATGGCAATAGAGCTCTTGAGGAAGTGAAAGCACTATCTGTTAGTGCAGCATTACTTGACAGAACTCTCAATTGCATCTTCGGTCAATCTGTGCTCCATTGACGTTCCATTCGAGTCTAGTTTGAATATCTTGTTGCTACGGGCTCTGAATCATTAAGCAGTTTTTTGGGGGGATTTCTTCCTTTCCTGGATCTTACATCCATTTAAAATATCGCAGACCTGCGCAACCAATTGCAAACAGCTGCTGTTAGCCATTTTGTCCCTGCGTTGGAATAGTCGAGTCTAGAGGTAACAAAGACATGGATGAAGGTTTCAGCAGCGGATGAGCTGAGGCAGGGGCAGAGCCGTGTGACGTTCCGGAGGTGGAAATAGGTGGTCTTAGTGATGGTGCGGCTATGTACAACAATGACTACACTTCAAAATTACTTCATTGGCTGTAAAGCACTTTGGGACATCTTGAGGTCGTGAAAGGCGGTATATAAATGCAAGTCTTTCTTTTTTTCTTTTTGTAGTAATAAAAATATAAGGAGGATTCAAGCATGATGTCCTGCAGGCACTTATTGGTAAAGCACATTCATGAGAGAGGTGCGATTTTTCATTCACAGGGGCAAGCCAAAAAGTCCAACTTATTTTGTTAGGTATGGCTCAAGATGGCAAAAAAAATGGTCGCTGTGTCCAGGGTCGCCACGTGCACCAGGAATGAAGTGTGGAAGATGCATTTTGACCAAGGTGAGCAGCCATACCAAGGGTATATTTATGATACTTCATAGGTTGGCATACAGGTATGCTAACTTTATCAGCCATTCAATTGTCAACATATCGAATAAGGGAGGAGATCGTCATTGCCAATGTTAAAACTACTTTGGTTGAAGTAGATCAACAATGCTAGCACCTCCCTACATCATACAGTTTAAATACTGTTCATAAAGTGCGCTGCACCTTTACTCTGAATATGTTGCATCTACTCCACTGTAAACCATATAACTTCTCTCAAGAAATGTTGTTCGGACTCATTTGCACGTGGCCATATTTAGGCCTCTGTACCCTACATCATAGGCATATTTAGTGTTTCCATGCGTCTTATCAGGACTATACATAATTGGACAAATAACTTAGAATATTCAGACTCAGAGCCGAGACTTATAAGTTCAAACCCACAACAGGACTTCAGCGCAAAATCTAGGCTGAACCGTCAGTGCAGTACCGAGGGAGTGCTGCATTGTCAAAGGTGCCGTTCTTCAGATGAGTCACTAAAGTAGGCCCCTGTTGGTAGTCACAAATCACATCCCTTGTGGTTGATGTAAGCCGCCTGAATTGCTGGTGGGATCTCTAATGGCTATGTGGGTGAAATCAATATCTCCCTGCAACCATCGAGTAGCCTGATGTGATAAAAGCTAACCTTCCTCTGCAGCAATGGTATGCTGACCTTTATTACAAGGGGGTTGGAGTATAAGAGTAAAGAAGTCTCACTAGAATTGTACAGGGCCTTGGTGAGCCCACACCTGGAGTGCTGTGCAGTTTTGGTCTCCGTACCTAAGGAAGGATATACTTGCCTTGGAGGCGGTGCAACAAAGATTCATTAGATTGATTCCCAGGATGAGAGGGTTGTCCTATGAGGAAAGATTGAGTAGAATGGGCCTATACTCTCTGGAGTTTAGAAGAATGAGAGGTGATCTCATTGAAATATTTAAGATCCTGAGAGGGCTTGACAGGTAGATCCTGAGTGGCTTTTTCCCCTGCTGGAGAGTCTAGAACTAGGAGGCATAGTCTTGGGATAAGGTGTCGGCCATTTAAGACCGAGATGAGGAGAAATTTATTCACTCAGAGGGTTGTGAATCTATGGAATTCTCTATCCCAGAGGGCCGTGGATGCTCAGTTGTTGAGTATATTTAGGGCTGAGATTGATAGATTTTTTGGGTGAAAAATTCGTGTGGTTTGAACCACAGGTTAGCACCAGGTGATGGCGCTGAAATGCCGTTGACAGCTGTAACAAAAGCTAATGCTGGTTCCAGTGCCACACGCCACCTGCCAGTAGCATTGCTAGTAAACGCTAGCGCCAGGGAGCTCGCCATCATGGAGATCATGACGTCAATGAGTGTGCAACACTCACTGGACGCCTGATCGCCAACATTGGATTTAGCCACTTACCTTAAAGGCAGCACAGAACAATGATGGGGAGAGCTGGCATCTGCAGCAGTGATATTTAAAGGCACCATCTGCAGTCAGCTGTACCTGACAGGGTTTTGCAGTTTTAGTGCCTGTTTACTATTTCCTGCAACTGAAACATATTTCTTTAGTTGTTTCAAGATTTTTTGGTGACAGGGAGTGTTCATTCAAGTGCAGAAGTCACTCATTATTTGTTAAAGGTTTCTGCTCACAACACTTCCTCACAGTCATAGGGGCTGCAGGATTACGGCATTACCTTGGGAGGAAGACAAGGCAGAGGAGGATGAGGCAGGGGAGGAGGATGAGGAGGAGGAGGATGAGGAGGAGGAGGATGAGGAGGAGGACGAGGAGGAGGAGGAAGAGGAGGAGGAGGACGAGGAGGAGGAGGACGAGGAGGAGGAGGAGGAGGACGAGAAGGATGAGGAGGAGGACGAGGAGGAGGAGGAGGGCGAGGGGAGAGGACAAGGAGAACGAGGACAAGGAGGAGGACAAGGACGAGGAGGAGGAGGACAAGGAGGAGGATGAGGAGGAGGAGGATGAGGAGGAGGAGGAGGGAGGAGGATGAGGAGGAGGAGGATGATGAGGACGAGGAGGATGAGGAGGATGAGGTAGGAGGATGAGGAGGATGATGAAGAGGAGGAGGATGAGGAGGAGGATGAGGACGAGGAGGAGAAGGATGAGGAAGAGGATCTCGAGGAGGATGAGGACGAGGAGGATCACGAGGAGGAGGACGAGGATGAGGATGACGAGGAGGAGGATGATGAGGAGGAGGACAAGGAGGAGAAGGAGTATGAGGAGGAGGTTGACGGGGATCACGAGGGGTAGGAGGACGAGGAGGATGAAGAGGATGAGGATAAGGAGGACGAGGAGAAGGAGGACGAGGAGAAGGAGGACAAGGAGGAGGAGGACAAGGAGGAGGACGAGGAGGACAAGGAGGAGGAGGAGGAGTAGGAGGATGAGGAGGACAAGGAGCACGATGAGGAGGACGATGAGAACGAGGAGGAGGCTGAGGAGGAGGAGGATGAGGAGGAGGAGAGTGAGGATTAGGAGGAGGAGGATGAGGACGATGAGGAGGAGGAGGAGGATTAGGAGGAGAATGTGGAGGAGGATGAGGAGGAGGACGAGGAGGATGAGGAGGACGAGGAGGATGAGGAGGACAAGGAGGAGGAGGTGGTGGAGGAGGACGAGGAGGAGGATGATGAGGAGGACGAGGGGAGGAGGACAAGGAGAAGGAGGAGTAGGAGGAGGAGGATGAGGAGGAGGAGGAGGAGGAGGAGGATGATTAGGACGATGAGGAGGAGGACGAGGGGAGGAGGTCGAGGAGGAGGAGGAGGACGAGGATGAGGAGGACGATGAGGAGGAGGAGGATGAGGAGGAGGACAAGGAGGATGATGAGTAGGATGAGGAGGAGGAGGACGAGGAGGATGAGGAGGGTGAGGAGGTGGATGAGGAGGAGGAGGAGGAGGCGGAGGAGGACGAGGAGGAGGAGGGCAAGGATGAGGAGGGCGAGGAGGAGGAGGAGGACGAGGAGGAGGAAGACGAGGAGGAAGAAGATGAGGCGGAGGAGGACGAGGACAAGGAGGAAGAGGAGGCAGGGCTGAGGCAGCGAGACAATCGGCCCTCTGGATAGGCTGTCCGTGACCGGCTCATCAGACTTCGATTCACATGAATGAAACCCCAGATCCCCGTAGCTCACCACATCCCCATGCTACAATCCCTGTCTCATAGCGTATAACAGCATCCCCCTGGCGCAAAGGTGAGATGAGTGAGACCACAAAATATTCCAAACACCATGAGTAAATTTATCGATAAACATAACACACATATCACATGAATTCTAATAACTAATGACTCTTGTGCCTGCCATAGTTGAATAGCTGTCATTGTGTACAAGGTGTGAGATGTGGGTGTGAGTGTTGCTAGGTAGAGATTGTTGGTGGGTGAGTGCTGGGGGACTGGCACACTGAGCAGTGTGTGAAGCTTGTGGTATCAATGGTGGTATGCAGCATTTGTTGAAGCATTCAATCACCCTGACCACCCGTGTGAGCTCATTAAACTTCTTCCTGCACTGGGTGTGGGACCAGGGGAGCACAGTGCTGCCCGTAACGTGGTGTGCCACTTCCCTCCACATAGTCCGGCAGACTTGTGGCGAGGGCCTCCCGCCAGTTGGTACAAGACCGCCCGCCTTCTCTTCACCGCTAAAACCAATGCCTCCAAAGTTTTCTTGGAAAAGCCCCGGGCGCTCTCCATGGGGCGGCAACCCGCCATCAGCATTTGCAAATAAATACTTCTTCTCTTTGTCCTTCTTCTTATTGTTGTTGAGGCAGCTGCACACCCAACAATGCTGAGAATTAGGTGCTGCAGCATCAATGGACCTCCCCTTTAAGCAGTGAAAAAAGCCTGTGGCAATCATTACTTCCGTTTAGACTACGCCCGATATTGGTCCATCTTTTCAGTGTAACGTCAATGAGCTTGGGTTTTTAGACTAGATTTATGGCTGCAATTATTTTAATGAGCAGTGACGACAAATTTTGCATGCAGTCTAGCCGATTTTCAGCTGGCGCTAATTCACCATTTTGAGTCGGGCTATAATGAATTTCTAGCCTGTTGACTATCAAGGGATTTGGGGATCGGACGGGAAAGTGGAGTTGAGGTTGAAGATCAGCCATGATCTTATTGAGTGGTGGAGCAGGCTCGAGGCTCCTATTTCTTATGTTTTTATGCTTCAATGGCGCCAAGGGAAAGTTGACATAGGAAGCTGCATGATGGAATAGGGTGCTAATGCAGTGGTGGGCAGTAACCTGACCAATGTTGTAGATATCGCCCATAAGTGCCAGTTGCATAAAAGCAGCCACAGTAAAGTGTGGCTGCACAGTTCCACTGACATACCCAAGTAGCTTCAATGTTGCCAATCTACCTGCCAGATGGGGTAACGCTTACTGCGGGTGATTCAACTCCGACTTTGTTTGATTTTATTAGCCTCAAGCTGACGCTGCCTTTGTTCTTCTTCCAGCTCCCTAAGGAGGTTGGATCCATGACCTATGAATGTTCTACCTGAGAAAAGAAAAAGTTAAGATTTAAATCAAGGGGCGGAAAACCCAATGGTGAGACATCAATACATACTTGAAAAGACTACGGCCGCGAATTTCCCAGCGGAGGCGGGATGGTGGCGGGAGAACTGGTTACCGGGTTCCAGTCACGAACCTGGCTGCAGTCGCTCTGTCAAAGGGATTTTCCCTTGATTGGCCTTGTTAAGCCCGCCTAGCGGGCTTCCCGGCCAATTAACAGGAAGCGGGTCTGATGACATCATTTGATGACGCGTCATCAGCCGGTTTCCTTAAAGGGACCACAGCCACAGGGAGTTTGACAGTTGTTCTGTCAGTGTTTGACAGCATTGAGGTGCTGCAAACACTGACAAGCACTGCACAAAGGTGGACGCTTGCACCCAGGCTCTCCAATGACTCCCTCCATATGCTTATGGAGGGAGTCACAGCATGCAGGGAGGTTCTCTTCCCTTCCAAGGGTGGAAGAGGCCTCACCAGGACACCAACACAGCCTGGTTGCACATTGCACAGAAGGGCAGAAGCAGGGCTGTCGTCAGATGTCCCAGACTACAGTGGAGCCAACCTTTCCATGATCTCAGTGGATCACAAAATGTTACTGCAAAGCCACACTCAAACTCATCCTGCTGTGCCACTCAACACATCCCCATCACTCTGCCTTCCATACCCTTCTCCTGCACATGCTTACTCACACCAACTTACCTTACACCTCCACCTAACCCTCTCTGTCTACTTTATCACTTCCCCATCTCACTAGCCACCCCTCACACTCGCCCTCATCCTACTACAAGCATACCAGCTAACAACACACAAGGGTAGGCACTTGGGTCATTTAGCCAATGTCCATGTGATGTTTCTGGTAATGTGTTGTCATACAGTGAAATCTATATTTTCATCGCAGCCTTTTAGTGGACAGATCTGTGCGCACTTGAGTTCCAGTGTATGTTGAGACATAACTCCCCCACCCCCCACTCCCCACCCACTATAGTGATGTGTGTGCATGGAATGGCTTGGACATTAAAGGGATGCTTTTTGGTGCTGGTGTGGGATTGTGTCAACCTGGCGCATCATGTGGCAGCCAGGGTTAACGGTGTCAAGCGAAGTAAATCTGGCCATGGTGATGCCATCGCTGGCCTCCCGGGCAGCAATGTTGTCAGGGGCTGTGTCCTGTGTAGCATCAGGTGATGGCGGAGAAGGTTGGTGATGTTGTTGGTGATGTTGGTGCTGGGGCTGATCATGGAAGAATTCAGAGGAACAAGGTCTGATTTTTTCAGGGGCACCGATGTTGCTGCAATAGATGGCAGCTGCAGATGAGATGACAGAAGCGATCTGTCAATGGTGAGAGGTTCTCCCAATGAGGTGGCACTGGACTTACAGTTGCCCCTAAACACTTGCAAGCTAAAGAAATCTCTATATGTATTACAAATGAAGTAACCAAAAGTTTCTGTGCTCTGAAACTCACCATCTGCAACATGGCATCCTTTACACCACTTCTGCAGCTGTCAGCTTATCAGATACATCAGAGCAGACTCAACTCATGACAGGATGAGCTGGCGTGTTCCCCGAACAGCGGGTAACCCGTGGGGGAGAACGTAAAATTGGAAGGAAACCTCAAAAAAGTATTACATTGGCTCTTAACAAGCCATTTAACAAGCTGAATTGTATCCCCTGCCGCTTGGTGTCGGGTCAGTTTGCTACCCGCTGTCAATCTTTGCTATTTTGACAGTGGACCCGCCTCCAAACCTACCTTTTGAGCACTGGCAAATTTACGGCCTAAGAGCGAGGAAACAAAAAACAATGCTAGTAGTGGTAGGAAAAATAATGGAATCCCTACTAAAGGAGAAAATAGAAGAACATCTAGAAACCAAAAACATAGTAATGAATAGTCAGCATGGATTTCAAAAGGGAAACTCTTGCTTGGCCAACCTCATTGAATTTTTTGAAGAGGTAA
Organism: Somniosus microcephalus; assembly: GCF_052327205.1. Lineage (NCBI taxonomy): Eukaryota > Metazoa > Chordata > Chondrichthyes > Squaliformes > Somniosidae > Somniosus > Somniosus microcephalus. The sequence goes on along the minus strand of NC_140991.1, from coordinate 38,129,997 downwards.
CAGAGAAAGTAGACAATGGTAATACAGTAGATGTAATTTATCTAGATTTTCAAAAGGCCTTCGATAAGGTACCCCATGATAGACTGATGAACAAGGTCAGAGAATGTGGAGTCAGGGGACAAGTAGTAGAACAGATTGCTGGCTGGCTTCAGGACAGAAAGCAGAGAGTAGGAGTAAAGAGTAGCTATTCACAGTGGCAGAAGGTCGGTAGTGGTGTTCCACAAGGATCAGTGCTGGGACCACTGCTGTTCACAATTTATATTAACGATTTAGACTTTGGAATCAAAAACACAATTTCTAAATTTGTGGATGACACCAAATTGGGGGGGAATAGTCAATACTGAGGAGGACTGCAACAAATTAAATGAGGATATTAATAAACTTGCAGAATGGGCATATAATTGGCAAATGAAGTTCAACACAGATACATATGAGTTATTACATTTTGGTAGGAAGAATAGGGAGGTCACTTATTACTTGGAGGGTACGAGTCTGGGTGGGGTAGAGGAACAAAGGGATCTCGGAATAGAAATACACAAATCACTAAAAGTTGCAACACAGGTTAGCAAGGCCATAAAAAAAGCAAACCAAGCACTAGGGTTTATTTCTGGAGATATAGAATTGAAAAGTAGGGAAGTTATGCTTAACCTGTGTCGAACCTTGATTAGACCACACTTAGAGTACTGTGTACAGTTCTGGTCGCTATATTATAAAAAGGGTATAGAGGCACTGGAGAGGGTGCAGAGAAGACTTACAAGGATGATACCAGAAATGCGAGGGTATACATATCAGGAAAGGATGAACAGGCTGGGTCGCTTTTCTCTTGAAAAAAGAAGGCTGAGGGGTGACCTAATAGAGGTCTTTAAATTATGAAAGGTTTTGATAGAGTGGATACAGAGAGAATGTTTCCACTTGTGGGGAAGAGCATAACTAGAGGCCATCAATATAAGATAGTCGCCAAGAAATCCAATAGGGTATTCAGAAGAAACTTTTTTACCCAAAGATTGGTGAGAATGTGGAACTCGCTACCACAGGGAGTGGTTGAAGCAAATAGTATAGATGCATGTAAGGGGAGGCTAGACAAGCATATGAGGGAGAAGGGAATAAAGGGTTATGCTGATAGATTTAGATGAAGAAAGACAGGAGGAGGCTCGTGTGGAGCATAAACACCGGCATGGACTGGTTGGGCCGAATGGCCTCTTTCTGTGCCGTATATCCGATGTAATCCTATGTATCTTAAATGATCCAAGATTACCATATTAAAGGACCAAAGAAAAGCCAATGTACCTGAGTAAACCTATCCAACTGGCTGTGAATGCAACCCTAATACCAACTTTTATCATGAGAGGTTCTCACATCGCTTCTGTGATACATTGAGCAGTAGGAATACCCGTGAAGTGTCTGCATTGGCCTTTAAGAAAGAACTTACGTTTATGTGGTATCTTTCACCATCGCAAGACATTCAAAAGCACTTTACAGCCAATGAAGTTCTTTTGCAGTGCAGTCACTGTTGTAATGTAGGGAAATGCAGCAGCCAATTGGGGCACACAATGTCCCACAAGCAGCACTGAAATAAATGACCATATAAAACCTGTTTTAGTAATGTTGGTTGAGGGATAAATGTTGACCAGGACACCGAGAGAATTCCCCTGTTCTACTTGGAATAATGCAATGCAATTTTTTGCATCCACCCTAGAGGGTAGATGAGGCGTCAGTTTGATGTCTTAGCCGAAAGGCGGCACATTTGGCAGCATTCATTCAGTACTTTAGTCAGCTTAGTTTATGTGCTGAAGCCTCGAGTGCGGCTTAAAACCCATGGCCTTCATACTCAGAGATAAGAGAGCTATTACTGAGCCAAGTCTGTGGCTCACTGACCCCTCATTGTCTATTCATCATTTACAAAACTCACGTCAGGAATAACAACATTGAAGAAGGTCAATACCATCCAGGATGCAACAGTTCACTAACTCCTGCCAGCATGCACTTCTTCTATCGCCAATGAACTACGGCTGCAGTATTTGATGTCTACAGCATGCACTGCAGCAACTCACCAAGTTTACTTCAACAGAATCTCCCTCCCCTGAAACCTTCACCACCAAGAAGGACAACAGCAGCGATATCATGTGTACACCATCGCCAGAAAGTTCCCCTCCAAGTCACACATCATCCAGATTTAGACATATATCGCCACTCCTTCATTGTGATTGGGTCAGTATTCTGACATTCCCTACCTAACACCATTGAGGGAAGACCAACAGCACAAGGACAGCAGCAGTTCATTGAAAGGGTCCACCACCATCTTCTTAGGGCAACCAAGGATGGGCAATAGATGTGGCCTTGCCAACATCATCCCTATCCCGAGAACACATTTTTTTAAAGGCTAGATTCTCTACCCAGTCATAGTCAGTGGGGAAATAATCTAGCCACAGATGATGCTTGCATCCCAAGTTGTACTGACTTTCTTACTAAACTCCTCCCCACCTTCTCCCTTGGCTTCACCAGTAGCAGCAGAACCTTCCCAAACTCTGGAATTCCCTCCTTAATTACTTTTGTCTTATTACGTATCCCTCTACCTGCAAAATCCTCCTTAAAATCTACCTCTTGGACAACATCTTGAATTGTGAAGCTCCTTGAAACGCTACTTTAAATGTGCTAAAGGTGAATGTCAGCTTATTTCAGTGGTATCATTCTTGTTTCTGAGCCAGAAGGTTGTGGGTTTAAGCCCCACTCTCACTAGGCTGGAGAGTTCTCCCAGGTCATGGCCTCAACCAAAAGCACCAGACCAGAGGAACTAGTTATTTGTCTCATTTGCTGTTTGTGAGACCTTACTGTGTGCAAACTGCTCGCAGTATTATCCTGTATAACCACAGTGACTACACTTCAACAGTGGTTCATTGACTGTGAAGCATTTTGGGACATCCCAAGGTCATGAAAGGCGCTATATAAATGCAAGTTGTTTCTTTCTCTTCTGTAGAAATTCAAGTTGTACATAAATGATTGGTGGATTGGTTTCTTTGTTTCTTGGCGTCTTTCAATAGACCTCTATGTTTGTAACCTTCTGGTGGACATCCGCCAAGTTAGACTGAGCATTATAAATAAAGAGAACAATGATGGCTTCAACCAAACCTGTCGCGTTATCTCAGGAAGAAAATTAACCACAGAAGCTTTAGAAAGGTAGATGCAGAGAGGATGTTTCCCCTCATGGGGAAATCTAGAACTTGGGGGCATAGTTTCACAATAAAGGGTCGTCCTTTTAGAACTGAGGTGAGGAGGAATTTCTTCTCTCAGAGGATCGTAAATCTGTGAAATTCTCTGCCCCGGTGAGCTGTGGAGGCTGGGTCATTAAATACATTTAAGGTGGAGATAGACAGATTTTTGCAAGATAAGGGAGTGAAGGGTTATGGGGAGCGGGCTGGGAAGTGGCTTTGAGCCCAAGATCAGCCATGATCTTATTGAATGGCGGAGCAGGTTCGAGGGGCCAAGTGGCCTATTCCTACTCCTATTTCTTATGTTCTAAACAACACTAAGTATTATTTGTAGCTACGGATTCTGAATAAAGATAGATAACAATAGGCAGCGAATATTCCATATGATATGATATAATCTTAGCCGGTGGTACCAAAGGCTCAAATCAATCTTAATGTATCACTCTTTCTCTGGTAAGGCTGTCAAGGATCAATTTCTCTTTGTTTCAACTTGCCTGGATACATATTTGTAGATGATGACATCCTGTTGCATGGTTGATGTGCTCTAAATTCTTTGGCCTTCTTAGGCAGAACACTATTAGTGACCAGGACTGACAGTGATGTCATAGAGTTATGCTCAGTTCCAACTAGTTACACATAATTTTTTTACAGCACGGAAACTGTAACCATTCAGACCAACAGATCCAGCCACTGCGACATCTTCTCTTTATCAGTGTTGGAGCTGCAATTATAAAAGGCTTTTCTTTCATTGAGAAATTTATCACTACCAAGGCTAAAAGAGCAGGTGAGAGGATAACCTAAAATCAAGAGCAGGAGTGCAGGAAACTTTGTGTTATCCGGAGGCTAAGTGTCCGGCAAGCTCGAGCCGCCGGCAAAAATCAGGAGCCGTTTTGTTAGGTTTTTTTTCTTCTCGTGGCTTTTTTTTCTCAACAGTCAGGCTCTGGAAAGTCTCTCTGAAGCTGTTGCTAAACTACAGAGACGCTTCCAAGGTACGGGCCGACTGTTTAGAAGCTGTTGCTAAGCAACAGTGTTTGTTGTCAGATACGGAGATGAAAAGCTCCGTATGCTTCAACATTAACGCTGGTGTGTCCGGCAGTTTTGAGGGAACGGCAACAGCTCGGTCCTGTCGGTGCCAGATAGCACAAAGTTTCCTGTAATAGGTGGCACAACTAAACTTGGATTTCAAATGACATAGATTGTAGGAAAAGAAATTGAAGACTAAGGGAAAAGAAAGACTTACATTTATATAGTGCCTTTCACAACCACCGGACGTCTCAAAGAACTTTACAGCCAATGAGGTACTTTTGGAGTGTAGTCACTGTTGTAATTTGGAAAACACGGCAGCCAATTTGCACACAGCCAACTCCCACAAACAGCAAAGTGATAATTGTAGTGTATGTGCCTTTAAGTCAGAACTATTTTACAGCTCCTGTATACTGTAGTACTGGCAGTGACCACACCGGTATATAAGCTTTGCGCATGCCTCTGTACCCCCTGTCTTGAGACTACCCTCCTCCAGTAAAGACCTGTTTATTGTTCATGTACAGCATCCGTGTGATTACTTAATAACAGAATATCCTCTGAATCATGGATCCAACAGTGGCGACGAGTGTCGATTCGAATCTACCTGCAACATAAAAAAAAAAAAATAGTCGAAGCCAGGAACACGGGCGTCGACCACGAGCAACTGCCCAGCCATCAGGCAGAGATTGAACTTCGCAGGGGAGGCTGTGGAGAGCCGGGCTTCGTTCCCCAGCCACGACGAGCAGCAAGAGACCGACGACAGGTCCAGCGCAGACCCTTCCCGAGCAGCGGCGGCTGGAGCCGACCAACGGCCGAGAGAAAGCCGAGCAGCGTCGACGGGGTAAGACAGAGGGTGAAGAGTGCAGGGCACAGCCGGGGGTTGAACACCGAGCGGCGTCGAGAAAAAGAAAAGAAACCGGAGAGAGGGTAAAGAAACAGATGGGTTCTAGATTGAGCGGCGTCGAAAAATATAAAAAGAAGAATGCGCAGCAGGGTCCGCGGGGCGAAGAAAGGGGAGACGCCATTGAGCCGCGGAGAAGAAGGAAGAGCACGGGAGACGCCATTTTTAGAAGCCGCAGCAGAGAAGAAGGGCGAGCGCGGGAAGGAAGGAAAGCGCGGGAGACGCCATTTTGTGCCAGCGGAGAAGAAGGGGAAGCGCGAGAGGCACCATTTTTGACAGTTAACTCACACCCAAGGATGCCGAAGAGTGGCAGTATCTCTACGTTTGACAATGAAGTCGAAGATTGGGCGACATATGTGGAACGTATTGAGGTGTACTGCAGGGCGAATGAAGTGCCAGATGCTAATAAAGCACTGGTTCTGTTAAATTCCATGGGTGCAAAAGCTTATGGATTACTGCGAAATCTAATAACCCCAGAGAAGCCGGTAAACAAGAATTTTGAAAGCATAGTACAAATCCTACAGGACCACTTAAACCCCACACCGCTGCTGATAGCAGAATGATTTAAGTTCCATAAAAGGAACCAACACAAAGACGAAAGCAATGCTGAGTACCTAACGGAGCTGCGCAAGCTATCGAAACACTGCCAGTTTGGAGCAGGACTAGCAGATACGTTAAGGGACAAGTTTGTGTGTGGGCTACAAAGTGAAGGAACCCAGAAATGGCTTCTATCAGAAAAGGAACTTACGCTGGACAAAGCTTTCAGTATGGCAGTATCACACGAAGCAGCCGCAAGGGGCGCTGCAGAGATACAACGGAGACCGCAAGAATATGGCACCAATGAAATGTCCTATGGAACAGGGAAGTGCTATCGCTGCGGCAGAACAACACATGACCAGAAAGATTGTTGGTTCAAGGACCAAGTGTGCAGACAGTGTGGGAAAGCAGGACACATAGCAAGAGTCTGCAGGTCTGGGAAGAAAACCAACAGTAAGAAATCTCCACAGGAGAAGTACAAAAAGGTACACCAGGTGATGGACAGTGGTTCAGACGAACAGAAAAGTGACAGACTCCGGAAGCAAGGAGCTGGGTTGTCTGAAACTACATAAGGTAACCGAAGTGGAGGATCACCAGACGGAGTCCAAGTGAAAATGGAATTGGACACAGGGTCAGCTCTAACAGTCATAAATCAAAGAGACTACAAGCGGCTATTTTCACACATACCCTTGAAAGCTACAGAGATTGTCTTGAAGACGTATACGGGGCAAAAAGTCTACCCCAAAGGAAAAATAAGGGTGAAAGTGACATATAAAGGCCAGGAAATACCTAAAATGGATATATATGTATTGCCAGATGGAGGACCACCACTGCTAGGACGTGAATGGATCCGGAAGATACAATTAGATAGGCATTCCATACAGGCACTGAAGGTGGAGGCCAAAAAGGATGACGACGTCACACCTGGACGACTGTCAAAAATGCTAACTGATGCAAAAGAAGTGTTCCAGGAGGGACTAGGAACACTAAAAGGAATAACCGCAACGATTAAAATAGAGGAAAATGCAAGCCCAAAGTTTCTGAAGGCCAGACCAGTGCCTTATGCGATCAGACCAGCTGTTGAAGCACAGCTGGAAGGGTTGGAACATTCAGGAGTACTGTCCAAAGTGGACTGGAGTGAGTGGGCTACACCCATCGTTCCTGTAATGAAGAGGTCGTTGAGTAATACGCCTGGGGAACCAAAGAAGGTCCGCATCTGTGGGGATTTTAAGGTGACAGTGAACCCAATCCTTCACACGGTACAATATCCGCTTCCACGAATTGAGGATATTTTCACCTCGCTATCTGGAGGTAAACGCTTTACCAAAATTGATCTAGCCCAGGTGTACTTGCAAATGGAGGAAGAAGAAGCTTCGAAACAACACCTTACGATCAACACTCATAAAGGTCTCTATCAATAAAACCGGCTGGTGTTTGGAGTAGCCTCAGCTCCGGCTATCTGGCAAAGGGCGATGGATCAGGTCCTGCAAGGGATTCCAGGGACCCAGTGTTATTTGGACGACATCTTGGTCACGGGCGAAAATGATGGTGATCACCTCGCCAACTTGGAGAAGGTGCTCACCAGATTAAAGGAGTATGGGCTACGAGCTAATCGCCACAAGTGCGAGTTTTTCCAGGAACAGATCTCGTATTGTGGCCACGTCATCGATGAAGAGGGGTTACATAAGTCCCCTGACAAGATTGAGGCAGTAGTCACGGCTCCAGCACCGGAAAATGTGTCACAACTGAGGTCATTCCTCGGGCTGGTAAACTACTACCACAAGTTCTTACCAAATTTGTCTACGGTATTACACCCACTGAACACCCTACTGCAAACAGGGGTACCATGGAAGTGGGATGATGAACGTAGACGAGCTTTCCAGAAGTGTAAAGTATTGATCACATCAAAAGAGGTGTTGGCCCATTTCAGCCCAGCACTACCAATTCGTTTGGCATGTGATGCATCACATGGTATTGGAGCGGTGCTGTCGCACAAATTCCCAGACGGGTTGGAGAGGCCAGTAGCCTTTGCGTCTCGGTCACTAACCTCAGCCGAGCGCAACTACGCCCAGATTGACAGGGAGGCCCTCAGCCTAGTATGGGGAGTAAAAAAATTCAACCACTATCTGCATGGGCAGAAGTTCACCTTGCTGACTGACCACCAACCACTTGTCTCCATCTTTAATCCTAAGAAGGGCGTTCCAGTGATGACTGCACAGCGGTTACAAAGATGGTCCCTGTTTCTAGGGGCGATTCAATATGAAATAGAATATAAAGGCACGAAACAGTATGGGAACGCTGATGGGCTATCGCGCCTGCCACTGCCTACTGTGGAGGAAGCACCAGCAGTGGACCCTATCGAGATATTTTATTCGTCAATAATTGAACGATCGCCAGTAACAAACGCAGATATAGAGAAGGAGACCCGAAATGATCCGACGCTGTCGCGGGTATATGAATTGACGGTGAGGGGATGGCCAACACATGGTGACTCACTGTTGCCAGCATTCTCATCCAGAAGAGAACAGCTGTCAGTATGCCAGGGGACAGTGATGTGTGGATCCAGAGTAGTGATTCCACCCAAGTTAAGGGAGAGAGTGCTAAATGAGCTACATGAAGGTCATCTGGGGGGAGTGAAAATGAAAAGCCTTGCTAGGGCTTATGTGTGGTGGCCGGGAATCGATCAACAAATCGAAGACCTAACTAAGAGCTGCTTAGGATGCCAGAAGGTCCAAAATGCACCACCACATGCCCCTCTACACCCATGGGAGTGGCCCTCCTCTCCATGGCAACGGGTGCATATTGATTTCGCTGGTCCATTCATGGACTCAATGTTCTTAATAGCAGTGGATGCTCATTCAAAGTGGCCTGAGGTGATAAAAATGTCTTCAACCACTACAGAGAAAAGGATTGCAGTCCTACGGACCATATTTGCCAGAAACGGTTTGCCAGAGCAGATTTGTTCTGATAATGGACCACAGTTTTTGTCCGACAAGTTCCAAAAATTTATGAAAAGGAATGGGGTAAGGCATTACACATCCGCCCCGTATCATCCAGCCACAAATGGATTGGCTGAGAGGTTCGTACAAACCTTTAAGAAGGCGATAAAGGCCATGTGCGACGATGAAATTCCACTACAGCATAAGATGGACAATTTCTTATTAGCCTACCGAAACGCGACACATGCAGTTACCAACCAGACCCCAGCCATGATGTTCTTTAACCGAAGGTTGAGATCTCGTCTGGACTTGCTCAGACCAAATGTGCGAAGAAATGTTGAGGACAAACAATTCCAGCACATCAATGAGAAGCCGACAAGGAGCTCCAATGTAGGGCAACCAGTCTTGGCCCGTGACTATCGAACAGAGAAATGACAACCCGGAACGATATGTACAAGGCAGGGGCCATTAATGTACACAGTGGATGTCGGGGAGAACATTGTGAGACGCCACGTCGATCAGATCTTAGCATCACAGGAAGGCGTCAACCCCATGTCTCGAGTACCTGGGGATGAACCCGACATACCGGTAGCATCTACTTCAGACCCAGTAGCAGTGGAACCCGATGAACTACCCGATGAAAAGGGGTCAGAATCGCCTCTGCACCAAGAACAAGAACCTCCGGAAAAGCGCTATCCCGAAAGGGTCAGGAAGCCGCCCCAAAGACTGAATCTATAAATGGACTTTTGTTGTTTAATGTACATGTTGAAATGTTAATTGTTATTTGAATATTAAAGGGTATTACTAATCTAAAAGGGGAGGAATTGTAGTGTATGTGCCTTTAAGTCAGAACTACTTTTACAGCTCCTGTATACTGTAGTACCGGCAGTGACCACACCGGCATATAAGCTTTGCGCATGCCTCTGTACCCATCTAGAGATAGCCCTCCTCCAGTAAAGACCTGTTTATTGTTCATGTACAGCATCTGTGTGATTATTTAATAACAGTATATCCTCTGAATCACGGATCCAACAATAATGACCAGATAATCTGTTTTTGTTATGTTGGGGGCGATTTTGCCAGCCCTGGGGAGGCAGGTATGGAGGCGGGACTGCCGGGAAAATGGCAGAATTTGGGGGCGGGTGGCAAACCCGCCCCCAACCCATCTCCATGCCATCTTTCCAGGAGGCGGGTAACCGTCCCGCACCGGGTCCCGTCTCCTTGGAGGCGGGAAGGGATTATCCCCTTTTTGCCCTCAAAAGTGCGGGCTTCCAGAAGGCTCCAAAACCCACCAGCGAGGCGAGGCGAGTACTGGGTCTGCGGGGGTCGGGAGGGGGTTGCAAAAGTGTGGTGTGAAGGTAAGCGATGGGTGCAAGAGTGGAGAGGTGAGTATCTGAGGTAAGTGCAAAGTGTTTTTAAAAGTGTACTTACCTTTGTTTCTTCCTGCAGGCTTCAGTCGATTTGTATGCGGAGAATCTCGGACCTCCGTGTTGCAGATGAGAGATGGCGGTTGCATTCTCAGATGCAACAACCATCTCATTTCTGTAAAAGGAAGAAGGTTGTTGAGGTCTTGTATTCAAGACCTCATCAAACTGCAGAGATTGTCAGTGTTTGACAGCCTCACAAGCTCTGCAACCGGCTTCCCCTTGATTGGCCTGCTAAGCCGCTGGGCAGGCTTAACAAGGTCAATCAAGGGAAAATAGCATGGGTTGGCCAGAAATCGATGGAGGCGGGACATCGACCTGACAAGCAGCAGTCCTGCCTCCAACTCGCCCCCAGTCACAAAATCGCCCCGATTGGTTGAGGGATAAATGCTGGCTCGGACACCAGGGATAACTCCCCTGTTCTTCTTCGAAATAGTGCCACGGGATCTTTTACATCCACCCGAGAGAGCAGACAGAGCCTCGGTCTCATCGGAACGATGGCACCTCTGACAGTGCAGCACTCCCTCAGCACTGCACTAGAGTGTCAGCCTAGATTTATGTGCTCAAGTTTCTGGAGTGGAACTTGAACCGCACAACCTTCTGGCTCAGAGGTGAGTGTGCTACCCACTGAGCCACAGCTGACACTGTGGAAGTCAGGGAGGTAAGGAGTTCCACAGTATTGCAGTGTAAGAAAGAATGAGCTAGAGTAGGAAATGATACAATGAGTCTTGGTTTCAGTACAGTGAGAGGAAGAATATTTGGAGCTTGGGGGGAACAAAAAAGGAAAGTTCCGACAATGCTAAGATACTGAGAAGTGCAGGGGAACAGAGGGGCCTTGGAGTGCATGTCCACAGATCCCTGAAGGTAGCAGGACCAATAGATAAGGTGGTTAAGAAGACATACAGGATACTTTCCTTTATTAGCCAAGGCATAGAATATAAGAGCAGGGAGGTTACTCTAGAATTGTATAAAACACTAGTTAGGTCACAGCTAGAGTACTGCGTGCAGTTCTGGTCACCACATTACAGGAAAGATGTGATTGCACTAGAGAGGGTACAGAGGAGATTTACGAGGATGTTGCCAGGACTGGAGAATTTTAGCTATGGGGAAAGATTGGCTAGGCTGGGGTTGTTTTCTTTGAAACAGAGGATTTAATTGAGGCGTATGAAGTACTTGGATATACGTTTGAAGTGCTGTAACCTACAGGGCAACGGACCAAGAGCTGGAAAATGGGATTAGGCTGGATAGCTCTTTTTCGGCTGACACAGACACGATGGGTCGAATTGCCTCCTTCTGTGCCGTAAATTTCTATGATTCTATGACTCTACAAGCATGTTGTCAACATTTGTGATAAATAGAGTCATAGGCCTAGAAATTGGGTATAGCCCCGCTTGGGGCGTTAGAATTGGCGCAGCGCAAAGTTTATAGCCAGACGCAACTTATCGCCACCTGGCGCGATATTGGGTTGCATCGCCCCTAAAGGTGATTGAGGCGCGAATTCAGGCATTACACGGGACTCCTAAGGCGCTAAACTTCTGGCGCAACCCAATATCGGAGCGGACGGGCGCAGCGCAGGTGCTCTCAATTACCGATGACCACGAGACTTCCAGGCGCCGGCCAGCTCTTAAAGGGGTGGGTCAGTCAGCTTCAGCATCCACACTCTGCGCCTTGCAGGCCTCAGAATCGGCGCAGGCCCTTCTCTGGCGCTAAAAACTGGGACCAGATGGAGAAGGTGCGACAGAGAGCAGAGCGCTTCACCAATGAGGCTCTGGAGCAATTGGTGGCCGCAGTGGAGTGCCGGCGAGATGTTCTCTACCCAGACAATGGCAGGAGGCCGAATCATAAGGACTACCGATGAGCTTGGAGGGATGTATGCCAGAGGGTCAACTCCAGCAGCATGGTGACCAAGAGCCCTGTCCAATACAGAAAGAAATTCAACGACCTCACTCGAGTCGTGAGGGTGGGTGTTGTTTCTGCAAACTTCTGCATCCCTTCATTTGCACCTGACTTTATGGCTACAGGGTGGCCTGTGCCCCATTGGCCATCTGCCAGCAAGCACCCATGGCCCTTTCTGGGCACACACATGCACATTTGACTCAAGGCGTCATGTAAGGGCTCTTGCACCATGGGGGGCGTGAGATGATCACTCAGGGCATCAGGTAACATAACTTCCCCTCCTTTCCCCTGCAGTCCAAGCTGGCGAGGATTGGCAAAGACCAGCTTCGCACCGGTGGAGGACCTCCACAAGTGGTCACTCTCACGGATCTCGAGGAGAGAGTCCACCAGATTCTTGGAGGACGTCTGAGTGGTCCTGTAACCACTGCAGCTGCCGACCCCATTGTCGACAGCGATGGTAAGGTTCTCACCTTTTATAACTGTCTCCTTCCACTTGTTCCCCCCGCCAGCATGCTTTCTCACTGTGGACCCATGTCATAGCCTTGCCGCAATCTGGCATCCCTTGCTGCCAAGCTGTCCTTTTGCTAAAGTCACTCTTCCACCTCCCTGCTTTCAGATGCTGCATCACCAGCTCGGGAGCCGGGCCCTCAAGCTGCCAGTGCCAGTGCCTCCAAAGGCTCAATGAGTAAAGTACTGTCCAACAGAAGGTCAGCAACTCTCTCCAGCAACGATCAGAATGGCCAGCCCAAATGGCTGCAGCTTTTATACTAGTGCTGTCCCCTTTAAATAGCGCCCCCCGAGTCCAAGAAGGGCCTGGGAACACTCCATCCAACTGTCATGAATAGCGCCAGGCGGAAAGGTTGCGGGCGCTACCGAATATCCGGTCCGGGGCGCCAAAAAGGCGTTGCACACTGAAATGACGCCAATTCTCGGGCTCTTTAGGCACTAATCGCTGGCGCTACCAACCGAATTTCTAGGCCATAGAGTCATAGAGTTATACAGCACAGAAAGAGGCCCTTCGGCCCATCGCGTCCGCGCCGGCCATCAAGCCCTATCTAATCTAATCCCACTTTCCAGCATTTGGTCCGTAGCCTTGTATGCTATGGCATTTCAAGTGCTCATCCAAATGCTTCTTGAATGTTGTGAGGGTTCCTGCCTCTACCACCCTTTCAGGCAGTGAGTTCCAGATTGCAACCACCCTCTGGGTGAAAAAGTTTTTCCTCAAATCCCCTCTGAACCTCCTGCCCCTTACCTTGAATCTATGTCCCCTTGTTATTGACCCCTCTACTTAGGGGAAAAGTTCCTTTCTATCCACCCTATCTATGCCCCTCATAATTTTGTACACCTCAACCAGGTCCCCCCTCAGCCTTCTCTGCTCATGATAATGAATTATTGATTCGGTTCTATTGTTTTAATTTGTGCTATACACTGGGTAGACGGTAAAGAGAGATAATTTTCACCATCTCCCTTCTATCCCCATAAATTGCACACATTAAAACAACAGTGTAAAATCAATAAATCATTCATGAAATCTGGCGTGTTGCCAGTATTGGAGGAAGAATAATCATAGTAATATCCATTTTTTTTCAAAAAAAGGCAAGCAAGAGAGCAAAGGAATGATAGAGAATGATAGAGAACAACTGCTTGTCAGGTGATGAGCTTTTTCTCGTACCCTGTCCAGTAGTAAGGGACATGTGTAAGAAGGCTCTAACATCGTCCTCACACTCTGGGACAGGATACAAGGAGATAAACTGCGGCAGATTTTACAAATGCATGCTCCCAATGAGGAGCCTCTCCCATCGGTAACACACTTTCTGTAATCATGGGCACCATCCTCATGACTTTCCGTCCATAATGAATGGGGGATGTGACCGTGAGTTCCTGAGTGGCAGGATAACTCGGCTCCCTGCCTGAAGTGCGATTTTGTAAAATTGACCCCACTGTGTGCAGACATTTTTTGACAAGTGTCTGGTGAGAGATACAGCCGATAATTTTTGAAGCAGAAATAATGTTCTGCAGTAAAATAATGATAAATAAGTTATTCCCTTGAGGCACTGCAGGACACTCAAACCATCTCGTGATGTTATGCTTTCTGTTTTTCTTAATTTGTTTTTGGGATCTGTGCAATACAGACAAATGCAAAGTTTATTGCCCCTCCCTAGTTGCCCTGAGGGCATTATGAATCAATCACACAGTCACATGTAGGTCAGAGCAGGTAGGACTGATAGATCCCTCCTTAAAGAACATTAGTGACCACATGGAGTTTTTACATGGTCATTAATCTGGTGCCAGCCCACAAATGGCCAGAGTTTTTGAATTCAGTTCCCCAATTTGCCATGGTGGGGTTTGAGCCTAACAAACCATGCGTTGCAAGTCTGGTACCATAAACAATAGGCTACCGTACCCAGCTGGACCACAGCAATATATTCTGGATCAAATTTTCTGTTGATATTTTCTGTTTCCACTGTTTAGCTTTTAAGAACAGAAGAACATAAGAAATAGGAGCAGGAATAGGCCACTTGGCCCCTCGAGCCTGCTCCACCATTCAATAAGATCATGGCTGATCTTGGGCTCAAAGCCACTTCCCCGCCCGCTCCCCATAACCCTTCACTCCCTTATCTTGCAAAAATCTGTCTATCTCCACCTTAAATGTATTTAATGACCCAGCCTCCACAGCTCTCTGGGGCAGAGAATTCCACAGATTTATGACCCTCTGAGAGAAGAAATTCCTCCTCATCTCAGTTCTAAAAGGGCGACCCTTTATTCAAAAACTGTGCCCCCACGTTCTAGATTTCCCCACGAGGGGAACCATCCTCTCTGCATCTACCTTGTTGAGCCCCCTCAGTATCTTATATGTTGCAATAAGATCACCACTCATTCTTCTAAATTCCAATGAGTATAGGCCCAGCCTGCTCAACCTTTCCTCATAAGTCAACCCCCTCATCTCTGGAATCAACCTAGTGAATGGCCTCTGAACTGACTCCAATGCAAATATATCCTTCCTTAAATAAGGAGACCAAAACTGTACGCAGTACTCGAGGTGTGGTCTCACCAATACCCTGTACAGTTGTAGCAGGAATTCCCTGCTTTTATACTCCAACCCCTTTGAAATAAAGGCCAATATTCCATTTGCCTTTTTGATTACTTGCTGTACCTGCATGCTAACTTTTTGAGTTTCATGCACAAGGACCCCCAGGTCCCTCTGAACTGTAGCATTTTGTAATCTCTCTCCATTTAAATAATAATTTGCTTTTTTATTTTTCCTGCCAAAGTGGATAACCTCACACTTTCCCACATTATACTCCATCTGCCAAATGTTTGCCCACTCACTTAGCCTGTCTATATCCATTTGCGGGTTCTTTGAGTCCTCTGCACAACTTGCTTTCCCACCTATCTTTGTATCATCCGCAAACTTGGCTACATTACACTCGGTCCCTTCATCCAAGTCATTAATGTAAATTGTAAAAATCTGGGGCCCCAGCACTGATCCTTGTGGCACCCCACTAGTTACCTTTTGCCAACTGGAAAATGACCCATTTATCCCGACTCTGTGCTTTCTGTTAGTTAGCCAAGTCTCTATCCATGCTAATATATTACCCCCAATTCTGTGAGTTCTTAACTTATGCAGTAACCTTTTATGTGGCACCTTTGTCCACCCTGCTCATTACCTCCTCAAAGAACTCCAGCAAATTATTTGGTTGACTAAGGTATCTATCACCTTCTAAAGCACTCAAGAAGTGATACTCAAAGTGAGGCAAGGAGGTCAGAGTAACCTGTGAATGGAGTAACAACAGAAAATGCTGGAAAAACTCAGCAGGCCAGGCAACATCCGTGGAAAGAGAAATAGAGTCAAAGTTTCGGGTCGAAATCCTTCTACAGAACTGAGAGAAAAGGCAGGAAATTAAACAAAAGGCAGTTTGGGGGCTGGAAAATGGGGGAGGGGATGAAAGAAGAGACATTAAAAGATATTCAAGGTGAGACGAGATAGTAATAGGACAGGTAAAGAAACAGACAATGGCTCGAGATGAAGTGTGAAATGCGCCGGCACAGTGAGAGACAGCTGCCGTGTGGGAGAGAGAGAAAAAAAGGAAAAGTCACAAACCAAAAGTGTGGATAAAAAATATAAAAATATAATAGGGGCCGAGGTTATGATCTGAAATTGTTGAACTCGATATTGAGTCCGGAAGGCTGTAAAGTGCCTAATCGGAAGATGAGGTGCTGTTCCTCGAGTTCAACAACTTCAGATCATAACCTCGGCCCCTATTATATTTTTATATTTTTCTCTCTCTCCCACACGGCAGCTGTCTCTCACTCTGCCGGCGCATTTCACACTTCATCTCGAGCCATTGTCTGTTTCTTTACCTGTCCTATTACTATCTTGTCTCACCTTGAATATCTCTTAATGTCTCTTCTTTCATCCCCTCCCCCATTTCCCAGCCCCCAATATACCTTTTGTTTCATTTCCTACCTTTTCTCTCAGTTCTGTAGAAGGGTTTCGACCCGAAACACTGACTCTATTTCTCTCTCCACGGATGTTGCCTGGCCTGCTGAGTTTTTCCAGCATTTTCTGTTGTTATTTCGGATTTCCAGCATCCGCAGTATTTTGCTATCATGTGAATGGAGTACAGTATATGTATTCAGGAATGATCCCACTTCGATTTCACCAGTGCCACCTTTTAGTTTTTGGCTCCAGAGACTTGAGTACAAAGTCTAGGCTGACACACCAGTGCAGTACTGAGGGAGTGCTGCACCGTCGGAGGTGCCATCTTTCGGATGAGATCTTAAACCGAGGCCCCGACTGCTCTCTCAGGCAGGCGTAAAAGATCCTATTTCAAAGAAGAGCAGGGGAGTTATCCCCGTGTCCTGGCCAATACCTATCCCTCAATCAACATCACTAAAACAGATTATCTAGTCATTCACACATTACCTGTACTGTTTGTGGGAGCTTGTTGTGCGCAAATTGGCTGCAGCGTTTCCTACATTACAACATTTCAAAAAGTACTTTATTGGCTGTAAAGTGCTTTGGGACATCCAGCGATCGTGAAAGGCGCTATAGAAAGTCTTTCTTTCTTTAAGTTACATTTTGTTGTTTTCCAGCTTTACGTTGGAGGTCTCATGGTTTGGGTGGAGCAGCATTGGCTTGATTTGTTGAAATTGAGCTCCGGAATCCTCTTGTGCTTGTACTTTTTTTTTCTGTGCCTGGGAGACAAAGAATGAAGAACAGTGCAAGTCTGGTGTGAATTTGTTTGATCCAATGAGGAAACCTGTTTCAAACCTAAAATCAGGAGCAGAAATCCTTGATATTTGGTAGCGTTATTGAACAATTTTTTTAGCATGTGCTGTATTGGTCTTTGCTCTGTGTAGCTTTTATGGTGCACTTTGACAGTTTGTGTGACTGGAGTGTGATTTGTGTTGCTATGGAAATGCAGTTATGGTCATGAGCAGTGTTGTTGAGCACACTGTAACTTTAAGATTAAAGCAGATCATTGAATGGACCCTTACTAAGTATAATACTGGTTGCTATGTTACCAAAAATAGATTTAAAAACATATACAATATATGTTTACTAATACTACGTTCACATACATTAAACAGCTTAAATTGTTTACTTTATGATGACTGTCTTAATTATGCTTTTGTTAAAATAGAATAAACTAACATCAGAACATAATTTTCATAAGCAAACTAATAGGCCCAATGAGGCTATCCCTATTTTCAAAGATCAGCTTCCCCGTACCCTTCTCACCACATCCCTCAATCCCTTCTCTTCAGAAACGTAGCCGATTGTCTCTTCAAGCTGATGTTGCCTGCTTCAATCAGCTTCCCTGGTAATTTATTCCACAAATCTTGTAAAGGGCCAGAAATTGCGGTCGGAGGCGTACCTCCGGAATAGGCCGCCGACCTGCAAAAAGAATACAGAACCTACCTGATAGCGACCCTCCTACGTAAACTTGCTCTCCAGCACAGCAGCGTAACGGCCCACGGAGCCCAGCGACCCAGCCTGTGCGGAACCGCACCTGGATCACGTGGGCCTGGTCCTCCAATCAGAAAATAGATTATCTTTCAGTCATTTAAATTACTACATTACAGTACGGGCTGTACTTCATTACTACAGCCTTTAAAATACATACAGAATTAGCTTTTATTGTGGGAATCCAATTCATTACTCATAATTCCCACTTCTAAACAAATACTGTGCACTGTGCAGAAAGATATGAAATGTAATTGTTGTTTAAAAACAACCTGCAGCTTTAACATACACTAGGATTGCTTCTCATTAAAGCTTTTAATGTTCCTGGATGTCATTTAATTTTTAAAAAAGCATTTTTTTCAGTTCAAGTATCACCTTACGCTGTGGAAACAGGCCCTGCGGAGGATGGTCTGTCAACGCGTACGTTGTCAGACCGCAAGTTCAGATTTTAGCACGTGCAATCCCGAACTTGTGGTGGATTTCTCAGCATACGCCGTCACGTCCACCGCAAAATCCAGGCCATTATCTTTTTGGGTGAAAAAGTTTTATTTAGCTTCCCTTTGTGTTCCTAACTTTCTACTTTTTAAAACAACAGCTTGCATTCCTATAGCACCGTTAACGTAGCAAAACATCCCACGGCGTTAGCAAACAACATTTAGGGAGGGAATTCCAGAGCTTAGAGCCTAGGCGGTGGAAGGCACGGCCGCCAATGGTGGAGCGATTATAATCAGGGATGCTCAAGTGGGGCAGAATTGGAGGAGCGCAGATATCTCGGAGGGGTTGTGGGGCTGGAGGAGGTTACAGAGATAGGGAGGCGCGAGGCCATGGGGGGGTTTGAAAACAAGGATGAGAATTTTAAAATTGAGGCATTGCTGAACCAGGAGCCAATGTAGGTCAGCGAGCACAGGGGTGATGGGCGAACGGGACTTGGTGTGAGTTAGGATACGGGCAGCCGAGTTTTGGATGAGCTCAAGTTTATTGAGGGTGGAATGTGGGAGGTTGGCCAGGAGAGTTGGAATAGGGAACCAAGGCATGGATGAGGGCTTCAGCAGCAGATGTCTAGATTTGAACACGTCTTCCCTGCTATTTGAACCCTTCACTACAGTGAAGAGTTTGCACGGATTAGCTTTCTCAAATCCCTGCTTAATTTTGAAAATTTTAATTAGTTGATTTGTTTGTTCAGCGTTCATAATTTTAGTGGAAATATATTAATAAGGACCAAAGCTCGAGTGCTGCCAACACGTCTTCGAATGTTGTCAGTCAGGTGTTAACACTGCAGGCAGAAGTGTAAGATTCAGGCTGGTTTAGAAGGGGATTGGATGTCTACATGAAGAATCTCTATAAGCATAATCAGAGTGGCATTCCTTATTATAGGCTAATATAGTGGGATAGTGGAACTCTTGCTGCCATAATTGTGATATACGTCTGACAGGTAGAATCAGAATAATCCACACTAATCCCCTTCTTCAGGTTTCTCAGGCACCAATACAGTTTAATCATTAACTTAAAGGTAAGTATTTGTAAGAATTTTATGATAACTTTGGGAATTTTCACTGCCCATGCCAAAATAGACAAGAATGTAAACCCAGTTGTTAATGATTAATTAAACCGTGCTGCAGTGCTTTTCGGTTCCCCATTGTACGATCAGTTTGTTTTTAACATGAAATCCCTTATCAGACATGCAGTGGGGGGAAAAAAGTGCATTCTGTTATGACATGTTCTGATAATGCAATTACGACAGTGTTAAGTTTTAGGGATTTCCAGCACTAAATGACTTTTGGTTCTTTTTGGCCTGAAACACTTGTTATTGAATGTATTGAATAAGCTGAATTTAATGAAAGTTACCTTTTATAAAAGTAGAACTTAATTGTGTTAAGGCAGATAAATGGAGTTGAGATACAGATCAGCCATGATCTCATTGAATGGTGGAACAGGTTAGAGGGGCTGAATGGCCGACTCCTATTCCTGTATTGCTGTGTTCCTAATTATTTCTGATCACTTTCATCGCTGCTCCTTATATAATGGCCCTGAAATTAGGATCGGGTGCTTGCCGCACGTGCAAGCCCCCGATCTGCACTCACCCTGCGCGCCGACATCTGAAGCCCGGGCCTGCTTGCATTTCCTGTCACTGGCCCGGTTCAGATGTCGGCGCGATGTGCTTACCTGATCCAGCGGCATAGTTAGTGCGATGTGCCGGCTGGGATCAGGTGAGCACTGTGCAGCCAATCAGGGGAGGGGAAACTCATTCATGAGTTTGACAGAAAGAGCTGTCAAACTCATGAAAACTCCTGGCCCCAAAACACTACTTAAACCTGAAAGAAAATTTAAAAAAACATTGCACTACTTAAATGAACAATAAAGAACTCTGAAAAACTATTTTAAACAATAATTTTAAAATTTGAAAAAATTTTTTTTTATTTAAATCGGGGCTAAAACTAAACTAAACTGTAAATTCTTTAAAAATAACAAACCTGTGGGAAAAAAAATTTCTCAATTGTACTAAAAGCCCACTTACCTGAAAAACTAAGTACTTACGTGTGGTTTTTCAATGCGTAAAGACCGGAGGCCTTTGCACACGCGCAACTCTGGGGAAAAAAAAGGAATTTCACTGTGCACGCGCTGCCTGTGCAGTCGCGCATGTTCTGCCTCTTAACCCCTTGGGTCAGAGGACAGGAAATGCCGGTTTTCAGCGCATGCGCTGTGCATGCTGAAAACCGGCAATTCCTCCGGGCACACGCGTGAGTACCCCGTCCGTACTCACGCGTTGTGCCCAGAATTACTGGGCCACTGTGTTGCAGACTTTTTTTTCCTCAAACATGAGTAAAATATTAATTTATTTCCCCATCTGACTAATAGACTGATATACCTGAGGATTATGGTACACTTTCCTTCCCACTAACTTCTCCATGTAACAATATAAATGTAATTCAGTGAAGATCACGTGACAACAGCTTGCTAACACTAAGGCCTAGATTTTCAGTGTGCCATGAGGCGGGCTTTTAGGTGTGCGGGGAGCAAAAATCCTGAATTTGGGGGTCCCGACACCATCCCGCCCAAAACCCGCCTCCGCGTAAGTTTCAAAGGAGGCGGGTACCCGCCCCGCACTGGGACCCGCCGACCCGAGGCGGGAAGGGATTAGTGCCAATTAACTGCCTGTTAACAGGTGGTTAACAGGCAGTTTTTAGCCTAATCCCTATTTTGAGGGGTGTCGTGTGGGATTCCCGACGGCTCCAAACAACGCCAGGTTAGAGCAGGTGGGCCGTTGGGTTGAAGGACTTGGAGGGGTCAAGATGTCGGTGTACAGGTGAGTGATGGGTGCATGAGTGCAAAGGTAAGTGTGTTTGGTGTGTCTAAAGTGTGTAAAGAAGTTTAAATTACCTGTACTTACCTTAACAGCCTTTCTTCCTCTAGGCATCGGGAGTCCATCATTCAGCCGGCACTGAAAGCAGAATGGCTGTGATCTGTCAAAAGTGAAAGCCTGCAGCTTTCAGTGCCGGTGAGAGTTCTAACTGAGTCTGCGTAGAAGGACTCAGGTTAGAAGTCAGACTGTCAGTGTTTGACAGCTTCAAACAGCTGTGAAACACTGATATTTCATCTGTCAACACCTCTTGACAGATGAAATTTCAGTCTGTGATGTCACCTGTTGCCGAGTGGCCCTTAATTGGCCTGCTGAGCCTGCTGAGCCCGCTGGGCAGGCTCAACAAGGTCAATCAAGGGAAAATTGCGTGGATTGGCTGGACGTCGATGGAGGCGGGATTAAAACCCGAAAGTTGTAGTCCCGCCTCCTTCCCGACTGCTGAATGAAAATCCAGCCCTAAGTGTGTGAGGTGTGAACTTATAATTCATCAGAGAACAACAAAAATGCCCCTTTGCTACCACACAAGCATTAAAATGAGACACTAGGGAGGTAGAAGTAACTGATCCATGAGCAGAATGTATGGGAAGGAAAGCTCTTTTTTCCTCGCTCCAAGTTTTCCTTCCTATTGTTCTCTTCAGGGCTCCCAGAAAAGTAGCCAGGTGGCCTGTTGCCAAGTGTCTGTCAATGTAGCCACTATAAAAGGGCTATGCTAGAGTAACTCTAGTTAACTTGGGGGCGATTTTAACCCTACTCGCTCAGCAGAAACCTGGCGGGTGGGCAGTTAAAAATCGCCCAGGCTCTTACCTGTCCGAAAGCCGCCATGATCGCAACATCTGCAATTTTAAAATGCTTTCCTGAGCAGGCAGCAAGGAAACATGCCCGGAGCCAACAGGATCCCTCTTTACATATGCGTGTCGCAGTCTGATGACATCATTGAGACCCGACTGTAATTTTAACTCAGGCCTGAGCGGGGAATCCACCTGGAGTTACAATCGGGGCTGTTAACATCTCTCAATTTTCCTCACCTCACTTTGGGGAAGGGCTACCTTCTCTCTGCACCTTGCCACAGCTGAAGGTAAGGAATTGGGCATATCATGAATCATAAGTCAATACCATTGTAAGATCAATACCAAAGCACTGAGCCATCCTCATGCACTGTGCAGTAGGAAGTTTTCATGCAGAAGGTGTAACATTTTAGCCGTTTATTTAACTTTTTAATTCAGTAGCTTTCGCAATACTGCAACTGTGCTACCGTTGTGGAGCTGCTGCAATCCATGCAGTCAGTTTAAATCAATTTCACTTCAATGTGTGTAAATCAGATGTAGAATGAAACATGCATGGGAGAGCTACAAAGAGTTCAGATAGCATTATACATGGGAATAATGACCATGCAACATTTTCAAAAGTCATTGAACTCTAAGATCTCATTGCAGACTTCCCATATATTTGTTCATTTATATTCTATGCATAATAAAATATTGTTTGATTTTAATTACAACAATTTTCTTAAGGTTACACAGTGGAAAGTTGAGCATGGCTGAGGGGGTGAGGTGTAGAGCATTGTTACTGATAGGAATATTTTGATATGTAGAATCACATGATAGTACCGCAGTTTTAGAATTTGTCTTTTGACAACAGTTTACATGCAAGTCTTCCTTTGCTGATTTAAATACCATTTAGTGTATATTCTGGCTAGAGAGAACATGAATAAATTTAAACTCATTGACACCCCTCCCTTTATTAGCAGTGGCAAAATGTGGAACTCAGCCTACAAGAAAATGTAATACAATGGGCTGGATTTTGCCAATGGCGAGCTTTTGGAGGCGGGACTCCCACTTGTCGGGTTTTAGTCCCGCCTCCATCGACTTCTGGCCAACCCACGCTATTTTCCCTTGATTGACCTTGTTAAGCCCGCCCAGCAGGCTTAGCAGGCCAATTAAGGGAAAGCCGGTTCCAGAGAACATCAACGTTAAACGTTTCATCTGTCAAAAATTTTTGACAGATGAATTGTCATCGTTTGACAGCTCTGTGAAGCTGTCAAACACTGACATTCTCTGTAGTTTGATGAGTTCTTGCATTCAAGACTCATCAAACCTCTTTATTTAGCAGAAATTAGATGGTTGCTGCATTGGAGAATGCAACGGCCATCTGTCATCTCTGCCGCGGAGGTGCGAGACTCTCTGCATACCCACCGATTGAAGCCTGCAGGAAGAAAGAAAGGTAAGTACACTTTTACTAACACTTTCCACTTACCTCACATACTCACCTCTCCACACTTGCACCCATCACTTACCTCCACAGCACACATTTGCACCCCTTCAACCCCCGCAGACCCACTGCTCGCCTCGGTGACCCTGGCAGGGTTTGGAGCCTTCAGGAAGCCCGCACTTGTGTGGGTAAAATGAGGATAATCCTCTTATCTGCCTGTTAACTACCTGTTAACAGGCAGATAAGTGGCACTAATCCCATTCCTGCCTCCAAGGAGACGGGACCCAGTGCGGGTCGGCTACCCGCCTCCTGGCAAGATGGCACAGAGGCGGGTTGGGGGCTGGTTGGGCACCTGTTGTAAGATTCACAAAATTGAACATTGTCCTATAAGGGTCTATTGACAGAATAGGCCTTAACTTTTAAGACTGTTTTAAAAGAAGCCCAGAAAAAGGGGCACACAAAATGGCCACCAGATCTCGTGACCAGCTTTTGGGACACTTTAAAATGGTTCCTGCAGTCCCCAGACAGCTTTCTGTGGATTCAGCCCACAGTAGGTTCTGGAAGGCAGTTTCAGGGAAAACGAAACCAGACAGAGCCCCATACATATAGATTGGATGCAGATCCGATCAGATCGGCTTGTAGATAAAGGCAATCAAAATGTTTACCCAGACAAAGGGAAACAGTTTCATATTCATAGGGGGAACATCAAGCACCGTTTAAGACATCAGAAGGACATTAAAGACAAAACAGGGTCGTTCCAGACCAGAGATGGCAGTTACCAGCCATCCCGAAGATACTTTAAAAACAAAGACTACCCCGCTGTGCTACAAGCCCGCCAAAAGTTAAACAAAGACTAACCTTGATTTGGCGGGAGATAAGGGCTTCTTTGAGAAGTATAACTGGAGTCCCGGGGTAGCCATCGGGAGCTTGGAGCTTTTGCAGATTTTTGGCAGCTTTTTGAGCTAGCTTGCCTTTTCAAGAGCCGTGGAGGAACGTCGATCCGGAGACCAGTCAAGAAGGTGATTCGAGTCTGCATCCCGCCCCGGGGTAACCATCGGGAGATCATTGACAAACCCCGGGCCGTTGACGAGACAAAGGACAGCAGCCCTTCAGAAGAAACCTATCTGAAAATGGTAAACCAGCAGGGCTCTGCGAAGAAACCTATCTAACCATGGTCAAACAGTTGGTCTCCATCCCCGACGATGTCCAGGCCTGCCAGCATCCAGCCTATCCATGACCTTCACCTCGAGGAAGAAGAGAGAGTGTTGCAGCCCGCAGCATTGACCACGTGGAGACAGGACGCCTGAGAGGATCAAAACGCAGACCTTTCAAAATCTTATATTTTCTCATTGGATTGGTGAGCATGTTTCTGGCCCCTCATAATCTGATCTAGCTAGGCTTAGGGGGTGGGCATTTTGGGTATAATTAATTATGAGTTGTTGTCCCTCGATGTTCCGTGTGTTTCCCCATTTCAAGATGACTTTTGTAAAGTATAACATGCCTGTATATATGTTGGTTAGTACTGTATTATGATTTGTTTTTCCCTCCCATGTATCTTATTGGCTTACATTCAATTTGTTCCTTTATGCAATAAAATTTCATTTTGTTTTCGTTAAACCTAATCTATAGAGTATTCTCTACATTGTAGTTCCTGCCTCAAAGTCCAGTGTATAGAACCTAAGGGGCGAGTGGGTCGAACCACTCAAGGTTTTTACTGTGCAAGAGAGAGAGGCCTCTAGAGAGAGAAACCTCTGTGATCTAAAAACCCCTTACAGAAAATGGCGACCGCGGCAGGACACTGGCAGCGGGATTGCAATGTATTAGACCCAGGTTTAAATGGATGAAATGTTATGGATGAGAGGATAGCGGATTATGTTTTTGGTAAGGTAAATCTCACTAAACAGTGGATTTCCGATTTCTTACAGGATGGGCGTCCGGTAGACGCAGCCATCAGGTGGACAGAGAGTAAAGAACATAAAAAGTCAGTAGAAAAGGCAGTGTGGCTGATGTGCTACAAAAGACAAGTCCAGATTTTGGACAAGGCCGTTGCAGCGTAGGCAGCCAAGATCAAAACCCAGGCTTCAGAGATCGAGGAAAAGGCCATGGGTGGGGAAAAACTCATCGCAGCGCTTCACGCACTGAATCAGGAATGCCAAACTGTAGCCAGCCAACATCAGGCTAAAATAGAGTACCTGGAATGTCAGGTTACTGAGGCAAAGTTGCATGAAGCGAGGGTACAGGAGAAATGCGCCCGCCTCGCACAACTGCTAAGAGCGCAGGAGGAGAGAGTAGTAGAGGTCAAGGCAGCTTACAAGCTGGCCATTGAGAACGGGTTTGAGAGCGCAGACCACGGCCCCTGCCAGAAGGCGTTAGAAGACCTAAGAACAGCCCTGGCAAAGGCAAAAGGCATGGTATGCCTCGTAAGCCCAAAAGCGAGTCAAATAAACTTCCTGAAGGAATCCAAAAGACCGATTCCACACGAAGTAGTTGTGCCACCAGCCACTGAGCCCTCAGCACCGCCGAGCTATAACGAGGTTTGGCCCGAAGGGGGGGGGTGGTAGAAGAGGAGGAAGCCGAGGTAGAACCGAAGGAGGAACAACCCCTGGTAGTAAAGCCGGAGCCGGCACCAATGTGTCCTACTCGGCACCAGAGGTACGGTCCCACCGACGCAAATGGCGCGGACGGACCCCACATGAACCAGATCGTGCTGCCCCATGGTGCCCAACAACTCAGAGCGATGGTGAGCCACCTCCCAAAACTCACCGAGAAGGGAGATCCCTCAGTCCATTTCAGGGAGATAGAGGAGACAGCCGCCGTCATGATTGTGATGATCTTGAACAGGCGAAGATGTTGCTGTTCTCCCTGGATAGCACAATCCTTCAGTGCCTCTCAGACGGGAGTAAGAGGGGACGGAAAGGGTATGTGGAACTCAGGGACGAGGTCCTGGAGGTTATGGGAGTTGACGACGGCAATCCGTTCTTCCATGCGGAAGGGACTGTGCAGCTAACTGGAGAACCCCCACAGGTTTTCGCAGAAAGGCTGTGGCCAGTGTATCGGCGCAGCTGTCTGGGCATGCCTGAACGGGCTGCAATGAACAACGTCCAGCGGGTTCATTGGCTCCGGTGCCTGGTTGCCAACAGCTCACCACAGATACAGGCCCAAGCCAAATCTTGGTTTGACCCCCAAGGTCCCGGTACCACAGAGGAGACGGTGCTCTGACAGCTCACCATTGCATACAAGAATTGCAGGAGTCAGGAGGCACCTCCCTCTAAGGGAAAAGTGCATGAGGCAAAACCCGCAGCCCCAAGCAAAAAGGAGTGGCATCAGGAGGGGAATAGCCCTCCCCAGGCCAAGCTCAATTGCTACGGGTGTGGGAAGGATGGACATTGGCGCAGTGACTGTAAAAATCCATGGAAGGATAATAAGGGAAGATCTCCCGCAGCCCAAGCCCAAGCCCAAGCCCAGACCGCCGCCCCAGAAAAGGGAACCGGCGCAGCTATGGATCCCGCTGCAATAGAGTCAATTTTAGAGACAATGCAGTCTCTTATGATCTTGCAGGGGAGGGTAGCAGCCACCACCGGTCCTGTCGTTCTCACAAACCCGATCGTTTCACCCAAATGACTAGAGCCAGTGCAGCCCGTTTACCTATGTCCACTGCGATATGACTTATGGAGATGACCCCTCGTGGAGATGGAAGTAGAGCAGGAAAGGGGGACCTATCTGTTGGATACGGGGGCATCATGCACCGTGATCCACACAGCTAACCCTACCACCTCACCTCTGTCCACCGGGGTTCCATATATTCTGTCGGGCTTCACAGGTAAAGAACAGGCTGGCGCATTCTCCATCCCTCTCTCCATTCATTTAGGACCACTCCGCACCACGTGGACGTGTATACTGATGAAGTGGGAGGTGGAGGGTGGAAAAGGGATCCTTGGGTCCGATTTCTTAGTGGAACACGGGATTCTCGTGGATCTTAGAAATCACTGTCTCTGGGGAGCGAGCACGGGTAAGAGAGGCGAGGTAGTCATCATCCCAGAAAAGGAAGGGAAAGGAACCCTATGTACTGTGAAGCCAAAAGAGGGCTACGACCTCGAGCTCATGGTAGCAAATGTCCCACAGGATCTGCAGGCATTCATGTCAGACCACCTGACTACGTTTGCCACTCACAAACACGATTGCGGGAGGGTCACCGGGTTTGAGGTCAGAGTAGATGGGGACCCCATGGCCCGACCCCAAAAACAGTACAACTTCCCCAGGGAAGCGGAGCCCAACATGGAGACAGCAATGTCTTCATTGGTGCAGCAGGGCGTGTTGAGGCCGATAGCCACCCACGTAAACTCTCCTTTGTGGCCGGTGAAGAAGCCGGACAATTCATGGAGAGCCAGGGTGGACTACAGAGTCCTCAACAGTAACATCCCAGCCTGCGCGCCGACGGTAGCAGCAGTTGCCGACCTGATAGGGAGTATTCCAGCATCCGCGACCACGTTCACGGTGCTGGATATTTCCAATGGGTTTTGGTCCATCCCTTTAAGGAGGGAGGATCAGTACAAGTTTGCCTTTACTTTTAAAGGGCAACAGTACACCTGGAACTGCTTGCCACAGGGTTTCCATAACAGCCCCAGCATTTTCCATCAATGTATGGCAGGAAGCTTAAAAGAGTTCAGCCAGCCCAATCAGCTAGTGCAGTATGTGGACGACCTGCTCCTGTTCACAGATTCCAGGGAGGAGCACTATTGGCCAAGCTATTGGAGCTGTTAGGCAGAAAGGGTTTCAAGGTGAACCCAAAGAAGGCACGGATCGGCCAGCAGGAAGTAAAATTCCTGGGTCTGACCATCCGCGCTGGAGAGAGGGCCATAGACAAGGCCAGACGGGAACCGGTACAAGATCCACCGGTCCCCGCCACTTGCGTAGTGGAGGTGCCCCGGCGCACTAAATGGTTTCGCATAAGTCAGTGCAAACTATTTAAGCCGAGTGCAAAAGAAACAACAACCGAAGCCAGGTCTGAGGGTAAAAATCCTCAGTCTGAGGCGTGCAAAGAGTCACAGACCACACAGGCTGGAACCGCAGCCTGCTTGAGGGGAGGAGCTATCCCGCCCACCTGGGAGGTTTCCCCATTGGCCTGGGACTCGGACGGGGAAGAGTCCGAACAGCTAGACCCTGCCCTTGACACGATTCTGGAGGAGGTGGAGTCGGAGGACAGAGGTCCCGCCCTCGACTCAAGCTTAGGGGAGGTAGAACTTGGGGGCGGAGATCCTCCACCTGTAGGGACAGGTAGGGAGGAGCCGTCTGCCACAGACCCAAATCCCGAAGGGGTGGAGCCTGAGGGAAGGGAGCCGAAGCCGACAGTCGTGGAGAGGCCACGGGCTGTGAGGGCTAAAGTCCCGACCAAAGGTCCACTCGCAAAGGGAGCCTTGCCCGAAGTACCCCCTCGCAGGTTGTCTCACCCGAGCACAGTTAGGGGGGGGCCAGAACAGCTAGACCCTGCCCTTGACACGATTCTGGGGGAGGTGGAGTCGGAGGACGGAAGTCCCGCCCTCGACTCAAGCTTAGGGGAGGTAGAACTTGGGGGCGGAGATTCTCCACCTGTAGGGACAGGTAGGGAGGAGTCGTCCGCCACAGACCCAAATCCCAAAGGGGCGGAGCCTGAAGGAAGGGAGCCGAAGCCGGCAGTCGTGGTGGAGCCACGGGCTGTAAGGGCTAAAGTCCCAACCACAGGTCCACTCACTAAGGGAGCCTCGCCCAAGGCACCCCCTCGCAGGTCGTCTCGAACGCCTCAGCCAGTAAAACCCTGGCCCGATTCCCCCTACTTCAGCAGACACCGACTTGGGAAATCCCTAGAAAGATGCAGTCCCCAATTGGCAGCAAAAGGCTGCAGGGGACTCAAGCTGCAAGTCAGTGCGGCCCTGCCACAGGGAGCGGTGAGCTGCAGTCCGAACAGGGATTAGGTAGGCCGCCCGGGGACGGGCGGCGCTGTACATAAGTTTAAGTTTGGTGAAGTAAATTTTTAAGGTGATGGGTGATATAAGGAGTAGTTTTAGAATCTGCCCAGCATGTGTGTTTGTTTGGATCGAGGTCGAAAGACCCGATCATGCCTTCACCTAGGCCAGAATCTCTCGGGAGCCTGGCTGTATCGTTTAATCTGTTGCAGGAACCTAAGGCACAATGGAAAGGATTCTCATCGTGTTCACGATGATCGGGTGTAGCTTGGCCTATCGGGGCTACACCAAGGACTCCATAGTATATGGATGTTCCGGGAACACAGCCCCCATCACGACCGATGGGACAGGCAAACGGGACGTTGAAGAAACAGCTACCTATTTCCACGAGGGGAGGTGGCCAGGATGGCTGGGGTTGAACTTTACGGAATACTCCAGCCAGTCCGGATTCGCATACGGAGAGACTTCTCTAATGTGTCCCAGGGTGAGGATCATCGCACCCAGAGTCAGCATTACCGTTGGGAAGAAGATTTGTTTGGTCTGCACTGGACATGTTCCTTTGGACCGATGGTGGTGGCTGCGGAAGCTGAGTAAGACCATGAAGAACTCCACGGTCGAGTGGGAGCGACTGGGTAACAATACCCATTGGACTATTACGGGGACTCATCGGGGATTGAGTGTCTGTTGGGACAAATGGTGGGAACCTGATAAGCGAATTTACATCTGTATGTGGGGTTCAGAACGCGTCTGCCCCACAGGCGTCTCCATCTTTTTCCAAAGACAGTGGCAGGGTGCTGGGAAAGGGATGAGGTGGGACATCAGCACACGGGCGTGCGGAGTCCCGTACTCTCAGATCCCGGTGAATGCCACTGAGCTCATCACCCGCCCCCGCAAGCCCCTGCCCACGATTCCGGTAGCCAAAGCCCGCAAGGAAGGGTGCCCCACCACTACCAAGGGACCCGGGAACGGATTGGTATTAGTGCTCACAGGTCAGGTGCTGTACCAAGGGGTGCATTACGCGGTGGCCTCGGTGATTTTAAACCTCACCGAGGTGCGATTGCCAGAGTGGTGCCCCAAGGAAATGGAGCAATTGTACCAGGTCCTGTTAACAAACATGTTCAGACAATTTTATGAGTTCGACTTTGCCGATGTCGAAAGAGCTGGATTATACACCACACCACATGAGGTCTTGGACAGGGTAGGGAGACAAAGAAGGGGTACAGTCAATGATATTTTTACTGCCTTCAACACAGGGACTTCCGTCATCAACACTCTGGATGACGTGGAGCTGCAGACCCAGATCAATGATTTAAAAGGGCAGTTAAGAAAGATACTGACGGATGAGAATAAGGTAGTGGGTTCTGAGTTACATGAGGACCAGGCCATGACACTACACTTAAAGGAAATCATAGCTGAGCTGGAGAAACACGCTAAAACGGTAAATGCTCTCATCAGAGAGGATTGGAATGCGTCAGATCAGGCTGCGCAGAACGAAGCATGCGTGCTGTACGGGGCGTGGTTACTGGGCGAGGGCCGCAGTAATCTGGAGGATTTAAAACAGGGTTTGGTCCCCTCCTGGATCGGCAATAAGCACCTCGCAGCCCTCCACCCTTTTGAGAACGCATTAAGTCCGTGCCAGCTCAGACTAGCTTCAGAGGCTTACCCAGTCCCAGTGGACTGTGGGAGGTCTAATCACACCATTATGGGTATTGTAGGAACGGAGGTTCCTAACTAAATAATTTAGCTCAACTCGATGGATTAAAAGACTGGAATTTAATAACAACGAAGTTTGCTGGATGTTACAAGGAGGAAATCAAAACACGTTCGTTCAAGATGCCAGGTAGTCGAAGACTGCTGGAAAGTTCTCTAAGCTGACGTCATGACGTCCCCACGTTCTTCGTGCCACTGGCGGTCACATGATCGGCGTCATGACGTCACCACGCAGGATAAAGGCAAAAGGTCAGGATAATGAAAGTTTGGGTGGAGGTAAGGAATGATAAGGGGAAAAAAACACTAGTGGGCGTAGTCTATCGGCCTCCGAACAGTTGCAACTCTGTTGGACGGAGTATCAATCAGGAAATAGTTGAGGCTTGTAATAAGGGAACATCTATAATTATGGGGGATTTTAACTATCATATTAATTGGACAAATCAAATTGGGCAGGGCTGCCTTGAGGATGAGTTCATTGAGTGTATTAGGGATGGGTTTCTTGAGCAGTATGTAACTGAACCGACCAGGGGGCAAGCAACCTTAGATCTGGTCCTGTGTAACGAGACAGGATTAATTAAAAATGTCCTAGTAAAGGATCCCCTTGGAGTGAGTGACCATAACATGGTTGAATTCCATATTCAATTAGAGGGTGAGAAGGTTGGATCTCAAACAAGCGTGCTAAGCTTGAATAAAGGAGACTATGACGGTATGAGAGCGGAATTGAGTAGAGTGGATTGGGAAAATAGATTAAAGGGTAAGACGATACATGATCAGTGGTGTACATTTAAGGAGTTATTTTACAACTTCCAAAAAATATATATTCCACTGAGAAGAAAAGGGTGTAAAAGAAAAGACAGCCATCCATGGCTAAGTAAAGAAATTAAGGATAGTATTCGACTAAAAACAAGGGCATATAAGGTAGCCAAAGAGGATTGGGAAAACTTTAAAAGACAGCAAAAAATAACAAAAAGATTGATTAAGAAAGGGAAGATAGATTATGAAAGTAAATTAGCAAAAAATATAAAAACAGATAGTAAGAGTTTTCATCTATATATATATAAGACCTCTTCTGTCTGTCTGTCTGTCTGTCTGTCCGTCCTCTATACGTTCGAAAGTTATAGAGCGTACCTACACGCGCGTC
The DNA here is from genome assembly GCF_052327205.1 of Somniosus microcephalus. Lineage (NCBI taxonomy): Eukaryota > Metazoa > Chordata > Chondrichthyes > Squaliformes > Somniosidae > Somniosus > Somniosus microcephalus. Next base: position 38,097,744 of record NC_140991.1, on the reverse strand, counting down.
ACATCAAAAGAAAGCTTACGATTACAGTCATAGGCATATTTACGTTTTGGCCGGACAAAAATTGCGCCCGCGGTATCCAAAAAACGTTCAACATTCCGCTCATTATCATCTCATTAGCGATAGAGTGACATCGAGGTCGACCAATCGTACGCCGGGTTCCTGGCATGTGTGGGCGGGCCTTATCGTTCTGAACCGAGGTGAGTCGCCGCCATCTTGATTCCAAACTTTTCCTTTCTTTTTCCCGCTTTCTGCGTCTTTCAAAAAAACGTTGCTTTTAAAACACATATTGTTTTTTTAAAAAGTTAATTACTTTCTAAATCTTTTATCTAATCTCATTCATTTTCCTACCTTTCCCCGTTTTTCCAGGTAGGCCTCGAAGCCTCGGCCTCTCCTTTGCACCCACGCCCGAGCTAGGCACCTCCCGGCCTCAGTCAACAAGCGGCCCCCGATCGCCGCCGTCTTTGTGAAGGCTGGAGGGGCGGGCCTCAGCCGAGCGCCGCTACCTTAGTAAAGGGTGCGCGCGCAGCAGGAGCAGCTGAGACGTGGCGTCTCTCTCTGTTCCCCGCTCGGCTCGGGCGGGGCAGGGCTCTCGGGAGTGCTGATCTCGGGCGGGGCTTGGAGAGCGGGAAGGGTTACCCCGGCAACCGGGCCCGCCGGCCGCCTCTCACAGCCGCAATCGGCGCTCTTCAAGCCAGCTCGGGAGGGTGGGGGCCATGTCAGAGCGTGCCATCGCTGGCGCTGGCTCGGGTGCTTTGTGGCCTGCGGCTGAACAGCAGCCGTGGACCTCGAGCTGACCGGGGCGCTGGACTTGGCTGAGCCATGTCTTTGCGGGTGTTCGCCTCGGCCAACGGCATCAGGGTGGCGGCCGAGGGAACGCGTTCATCCAGGTGCCGAGGCCCGGGCCCCGGGACGGAAAGAGGGATTGGAGCGGGGGATGAGGGGAGAGGGAGAGGGGGAGAGGAGGAGGGGGAGAGGGAGGGAGAGGAGGAGGGGGAGAGGGAGGAAGGGGGTGGGGAGGAGGGGGAGAGGGAGGAAGGGGGTGGGGAGGAGGGGGAGAGGGAGGATGGGGGTGGGGAGGAGGGGAGAGGGAGGAAGGGGGGTGGGAGGATGGGGAGAGGGAGGAAGGGGGTGGGGAGGAGGGGGAGAGGGAGGAAGGGGGTGGGGAGGAGGGGAGAGGGAGGAAGGGGGTGGGGAGGAGGGGGAGAGGGAGGAAGGGGGAGAGGGAGGAAGAGGGTGGGGAGGAGGGAGGAGGGAGGAAGGGGGAGAGGGAGGAAGGGGGTGGGGAGGAGGGGGAGAGGGAGGAAGGGGGTGGGGAGGAGGGGGAGAGGGAGGAAGGGGGTAGGAAGGTGGTGAGAGGGAGGAGGAGGGAGGAGGAGGGGGTAGGGAGGTGGTGAGAGGGAGGAGGAGAGGGAGGAGAGGAGGGGAGAGAGGGAGAGGAGGGGAGAGAGAGAGGGTGGGGGAGGGGAGAGAGAGAGAGATGGTGGGGAGGGGAGGGAGCGAGAGAGAGGGTGGGGGAGGAGAGAGAGAGGGTGGGGGAGGGGCGAGAGAGAGAGGGTGGGGGAGGGGAGAGAGAGAGGGTGGGGGGAGGGGAGAGAGAGGGAGAGGGTGGGGGGAGGGGAGAGAGAGAGAGGGTGGGGAGGGGAGAGAGAGAGAGGGAGGGGTGAGGAGGGGGGGGAGAGAGAGAGAGGGTGGGGGAGGGGAGAGAGAGAGAGGTGGGGGAGGGAGAGAGAGAGAGGGTGGGGGATGGGGAGAGAGAGAGAGGGTGGGGGAGGGGAGAGAGAGAGAGGGTGGGGGAGGGGAGAGAGAGAGAAAGGGTGGGGGAGGGGAGAGAGAGAGAGGGTGGGGGAGGGGAGAGAGAGAGAGAGGGTGGGGAGGGAGAGAGAGAGAGAGGGTGGGGGAGGGGAGAGAGAGAGAGGGTGGGGGGAGGGGAGAGAGAGAGAGGGTGGGGGAGGGGAGAGAGAGAGAAAGGGTGGGGGAGGGGAGAGAGAGGGTGGGGGGGGGGGAGGGAGAGAGAGAGAGAGAGGGTGGGGGAGGGGAGAGAGAGGGTGGGGGGAGGGGAGAGAGAGAGAGGGTGGGGGGAGGGGAGAGAGAGAGGGTGGGCGGAGGGGAGAGAGAGAGGGTGGGGGGAGGGAGAAGAGTGCGGGTGGGGGGAGGGGGGAGAGAGAGGGTGGGGGAGGGGAGCGAGAGAGGGTGAGGGGAGGGGAGAGAGAGAGGGTGGGGGAGGGAGAGAGAGAGGGTGGGGGAGGGGAGAGAGTGAGGGTGGGGGGGGGGAGAGAGAGAGGGTGGGGGAGGGAGCGAGAGAGGTGAGGGGAGGGAGCGAGAGAGGGTGGGGGGAGGGAGCGAGAGAGGGTGGGGGAGGGGAGCGAGGAGGGTGAGGGAGGGGAGCGATGAGGGTGGGGGGAGGGGAGCGAGAGAGGGTGGGGGGAGGGGAGCGAGAGAGGGTGGGGGAGGGGGAGCGAGAGGGTGGGGGGAGGGGAGCGAGAGGGTGGGGAGGGAGAGGAGAGGGTGGGGGGTGGGGAGCGAGAGGGGGTGGGGGGAGGGGAGCGAGAGAGGGTGGGGGAGGGGAGCGAGGAGAGGGTGGGGGGAGGGAGTGGGGGGAGGGAGGGAGGAGAGAGTAAAGTAGGGAGAGACGGGGAGGGAGAGAGAGAGGGTGAGGGAGGGAGAGCGTGAGGAGAGGGGGAGGGAGAGTAAAGCAGGGAGAGATGGGGGAGGGAGAGAGAGGGTGAGGGAGGGAAAGAGTGAAGTGGTGGGACAGGGAGGGAAAGAGTGAGGGGGTGGGACAGGGAGGGAGAGCTTACCTTCTTCCTTCCTTCGCAGGGCTCCATCGGGCCACCTTCCCCC